>NW_016107848.1:907213-1073489 GCF_001604975.1 Cebus imitator | reverse complement strand
AAAAAAAAAAAAAAAAAAAAAAAAAAAAACATTATCCAGGCATGGCATGGCATGGCATGTGCTTGTGGTCCCAGCTACTTGGGAGGCTGGGGTGGGACGATCACCTGTGCTGGGAGAGATTGAGGCTGCAGTGTGAGTCATGATTGTGCCGCTGCACTCTAGCTGAGGTGACAGAGTGAGACCCTGTCTTAAAAATAAATAAAAGCATTAAATAAATAAATTGTTCATTCAGATTATGAATTGCTTTTCTAAATTTTGTATAGTTTGTCTTCTGTGATATTTCACTGAGCTTCTTTAATATCATTATTCTGCATTTTTTCCAGGCATTTCATAGATTTTTTGTTGTTGTTAGAATCTTTTGGTGGAGAATCATTGTGTTCTTTCGAGGTGTCACATTTCCCTGCTTTTTCATGTTTCTTGTGTCCTTACCTTGGTATCTGCACATCTCATGTAATAGTTGCTTCTTCCTTTTTTATGGATTGACTTTCATAGGGAAAGACTTTTTCCTATAGATGTATCTACAGCGTTGGTTGAGTAGAGCACTTTGGTTTTGATTCTGAGTGGGCACAGTAGTGTAGTTGTATTTTTTCTATAGGTGTAATCAGCATCAGTAGTGTCTGTGAGTTCACAGTGGATTAGGTGATGGTTGTTAGTGAAGGGTGTGGTGAGGCTTTGCTGGAGATGAGGACACCAGGTGGGCTAGTACTCATTCAACAGTGGTAGATACAGTTGGCCAGGTATGTTGGCCCTCGGGCCTTTGGACAGCATAAATGGACACTGTAGTAGTAGGTCTAGGTGGAGTAATCCTTGACCCTCAAGGCAGCCTGCTCTGGGCTGGTTGTGGAGGCAGTGGGTCAGACAGGTCGGTGGGCCCTTGGACCTTTGGTTCAGTATGTATGGCTTTGACGATGCCAGTATTGGTTGTGGGCCAACCTTCAGGCCCCCAAGCAGCATGTATGGGCATCAGCTGTGGTGGCAGTGAGCTGGGCAGGCAAGTTCTCTGGCCCTCAAGTTGTTTGGAGAGGGAGGGCATGTTAGCAGTGGTGGGTAGAGTGGGTCAGTTTTCAGGTACCCGGATGACATGTCTGGGTATTGGCAGGTTGTCAATACCTGTCAGGTATTGGGTCTGTCTTTAGGCCCCCAGAAGGTGGGCACAGGTGGTGGTGGTGGGCAGAGCAGACCTGTTGTCAGGGCCCATTTTGCTGTGTGTGACTGCCAGTCGTGGCAGGTAGGGCAGATCAATTCTCAGGCTCTTGGATGGATAGAGGCAGCAGTGGCAGTGGGTGGGAGAGACCTGACCTCAGACCACTGGATGGTATGCGCAGGTGCCAGCAGTGAGGGCTGAGGCAGACCTGTTCTCAGGCCCCTGTGTGGCACTGGGGCAAGCTGGTCCCTAGGTCCCCTGAAAGCACATGCTGGTGTGCAGCGACTCTGCTGCTAGGGAAGGGACTGGGTTGCTGTCAGTGGCAGTGGCCCAAGGCCAGCTGCTCTCAGACTGTGAGGAGTGTGTACTCCGCTCCCTTTGTCCCCGAGCACCCTCTCTGGTACACTGCACTGTCTGTTCCCTGGGATGTGGGACACTGCTTGGGCTAGAGTGCTGGGTCCCCAGCCACACTGCTGAGTCTAGCCAGCATTGTGCTGCTGCAGTCCTCTTGGTGGATGTGGTAGAATGGCAGCAAGGCTCTAGGGATGTGGAGACGCAAGAGGGTGTTGGGCCCCAGGGAAGACTATAGTCTGGTGGCAGCTGAGCTCTCAAATGGTACCCTGCTATAGTTGCTTGAGTCTCAGGGGGTGTGTGGGACCCATCCGAAACAAACTCCCTCTCTGACAATGCTGTTGCATGGACTCCAGGCATTTCCCTATACTAGTCTCAGGGCCTGCGAGGGCTGACGGGCTCTTCCTGGGCTAATATTGCAAGAATCTGCAGTGGAAAAGTGAACTACCGGGGGATCTCTCACTTACCTTTTCCCTGAACTGGAATGTTTCTCTTGGCTATGAGCCTATCTCAACCAGGCTGGCTGCTTCACTTCTCTCTCTTTCTATGGCTCAGAAGTTCTGACACTGCCCTACTGAATTCCAGTGTTCTCTCTAAGGCAGTCTATTCAATGTGTGATCATCTACTCACTGTTTTGGTCCTTTCTGGAGGAGGCAAGTACCAGGTACCTCTAGCCACCAACCAGTAATTTATTCTATTAGGAATTCTGGGATATTTTGTTCTCTGTTTTTTGGGTTTTGTTTTGTTTTTTTTCAGAATTCTTTGATTTTTCTTAATCAGACAGTTCCAATGCAATTTCGAGGAATGAAGCAATAGACAAAGGAAGTCTTCCTGTCTGAATACAGGCATTTATTGGTTAAGCTGTTGCTAGTTTTCTTATTTTCTTATTTTCTCGGGGGTGAGGACCAGGAGGTGGTACCAGATCATTAAGATTAACCCCACTGTTCTTTCCAGAAGGACCAGTGCATACTCTCACTGGAGAGTTAGCTCTGCTCTTGGAGAGTTAGCCTATCATACACAAAAGCTGTGTGTGTGTGTATGTGGGAGGTTTTCTAGGGACACCACCTATTCCCAGCTAGCTGTCCTTACCTTACACACACTTCCTCAGGGCACTGGGCCCCATCTCATCATACCAACACCTTAGGGGCTTTCGTGAGGTACAGCCTCAGGTTGCCACTGAAGAATGATGCTGCATCTACCACTGCTACAGAAGGAGTAGGGGAAAAGACAATGGGGGTCATACGCATTCTGCTGTTCCATTTTGTTGCTAGGCGAAATTCCATTGTTACCAATCTTCAATTTGTTATCTGTTCATTTACTATAAACATTTGGGTTGCTTTCCATTTTTTCTACTATGTATAAAACTGCCATGAGCATTCATATACAAGTCTTCGTAAAGACATGTTTTCATTTCCCTTGGATAAATGCCTTAGAGTAGAATTACTGGGTTGAACGGTAGGTTTGTTTGATTTGATAAGAAACTGCCAGATTTTCCATGATCATGCCATTTTACACTCCCACCAGCAATGTATGAGTGCTCCAGTTGCTCCATGTCTTTTCCAGCACTTGGCATTATAGGTCTTTTTAAGTTTAAGCCACTCTAGTATATCTGGTTGTGATTTTAATTTACATTTACCTGATGGCTAATGATGTTGAACATCTTTCATGTGCATATTGACTAATCTTGTATTTTCTTTTTTTGGAGATGTCTTTTCTTTATTTTTCCTTGTGGCATTTGCAGCCAATGGAGATGTCCTTTCAAATCTTTTGACCATTTTTAATTGGGTTGTCTTCTTACTGAGTCAAAAGGGTTTGTTATATATCCTGGATACCGTTCCTTTGTCAGATGTATTTATATTTTCTTCCTGTTTGTTACTTGCATGCTTTAAAATTCACCTATTGTATTGTGCACAATTGAATATTTTGTAGTAAATGTATAGTTGTACAACATTCATCAAAATTCAGTTTTAGAACATTTCCATCACCTTATAAAGACCCTTTGTACCCAGGAAACCACTGGTATGCTTTTATTCTCTATAGATTTGATTTTTCTAGGCAGTTACTATAAATGGAATCATACAATATGTAGTCTTTTATATCTGTTTTCACTTAGTTTAACGTTTTTGAGGTTCATCTATGTTGTATCGTGTCAGTAATCAATGCCTTTTTATTGTTGAACAGAACTCCATCTTGTGAATATTCCATATTTTGCTTATTCATTTATCAGTTTATGAACATATGGATTGCTTTCGGTTTTGGGCTATTATGAGTGATGCTGCTTTGAATTTACATAAAAGTGTGTAGATACATGCTTTATTTATCTGGGGTAGATACCTAAGAGTGGAACTCTACATTGAATGTTATATTTATATTTAACTTTTTAACTAGTTTTAAAAGTGTATGTAACATTTTACCTGCCTACTAGAAATGTATGAGGGTTTCAGTTTTCCACATCTGCACTAATAACTTATTATCTTTTTGATTATAGCCATCCTAGTGAATATCTAGTAGTAGTTCATTGTAGTTTTAGTTTTAAATTCTCAAATGGCTAATAATGTTGAACATATTTTTATGTGTATGTTTATTAACCGTTTGGATATCTCCTCTGATAAACTGTCTATTCAAATTTTTTTCCCATTTGTTAAATTGTTTACTTATTGTTACAAGAATTATATGTTCTGCATACAAAGGCTTTTTCAGATATAGGATTTGCAAATATTTTCTTTTAGTTTGCGGCTTGTCTTTTCATTTTCTTAAGGATGTCCTTTGAACTACAAAATTTTTGATTTCGATGAATACCAATGTATCATTTTTAAAAGTGATCATGATTTTGGTATTATCTAAGAGCTCTTTGCTTAACCCAAGGTCATGCAGGTTTTATCTAGAAGTTTCATAGTTTTCGAGTTTACATTTATATCTTCTGTGATCCATTTTGAGTTAATTTTTATGTAAACTGTGAAGTGAGAGTCTTAATTTTCTTTGTTTTGCTACATATAGGTAATCCAGTTGTGTCAGTACTATTGGCTGAAAAGACTGTCTTTTCCCATTGAATTGTTTTGGCAAATTTATTGATGATCAATTGATCATAAATTTAATGCTTATTTCTAGCATTTGAATTATGTTCCATTGTCCTTATCCTTATAGCAGTACCACTCTGTAGCTTTATATTAAGTTTTGAGATAAGGCAGTATAAATCCTCCAGCTTTGTTCTTTTCTTCCAAAATTATTTTACCTAATCTAGTCCTTTGTATTTTCATATGAATTTTAGGATTATTTGATCCTAATTGGTGCCACTCACCATGCCCATTGCACCATGTCCAGGTCATAGTAGGAACTGTCTACATCTGAAAAAAAGCTTTTCCGTGGAACTTGGGTTTTTATTCTCCAGGTTTTTAAATATCTTATGTAGCAACTTTTGAAAGCTTCCTCTATTTGCTTGAGGACTGTCCATTTCTTAGATCCTGCTCTGTGCGTTCCTTGGTGCCTGTGCTGAGTTGACCAGAAAAAGTTCAGAAACTGGGCCCTGTGCATAACTGTCTCCAAGCCAGGAACAGGGTGCATCCCCTCCTGCTCCCAGTTAATGACTCAGGGAGCTCGTCCCTCTTAGTGGCTCCAGATCTCTGAGGAGACCAGATGGTCTAGAAGCACCTGCCCCTCACCCTGGGACACTGCCATGCACCATTTTCCATCCTGGGTCATCTCTCTTGAATCTCCAGGACAGTGTTGGTTATGACCACCCAGTGGCAGAGGTTGGCTGGACCAGCATGTGGCAGAGCTGTAGCTTAACCAGGGACATGTCCAGAAGTGACTGTCATTGCAGATTATAGGAAAGGACAGTCTTAAAGCTGACCAGGGTGCCTTTCGTGTCTTCCTTGTCAACGCATTTCCTTTTCCCTCCTTGAGCAAACATTCTGTTGTATGTCATGAGATTGCCTGCCCAGTCCACTGTCTCCATCTCACTCACTACCACTGAGTAGGGGGTGACATCTGGCCAGCACAGTGTGGGGCAGATCTACTCAGGTTTTTTATTTCTTGTTAAGCCTATTTTGGAAATTTATGCCTTTTTGCCAGGAATTTGTCTGTTTTATCAATGTTGTCTAATACATTGACATAAAGTTGTTCATAGTAGTCCCTTAAAATCCTTACAATTTTTGTGGTGTCAGTAGTGATGTCCTCTCTTTAATTCCTAATTTTGGCAATCTGTTTTCTTTTTTTGTTTTGTTTAGTTAGTGTATTTAAAGATTTGTCAATTTTGTTAATCTGTTTAAAGACATACTTTTGTCTTGATTTTCTTTATTATTGTCATTTTCCATTTCCTTTGTTTGTACTATAATTTCTAATTTTCACTCTTTCTTTTTTTTCTACTTGCTTTGGGTTTACTTTTTGAGATAGAAGCTTAAGGTATTGGGTTGAAACCTTTATTTTTTCTAATATAGATTTTAAAAGCTATAAGTTGACTTTCCTTCACTACTTTAGCTGTGCCACATAAATTTTGATATGTTGTGTTCTTTTTATTCAGTTAAAACTGTCTTAATTTCCCATTTGATGCATTCTTTGATCAAGGATTGTTTAGAAGTATGTTGCCTAATTTCCAAATGTGGAGATTTTTCAAATTTGTTTCTCATGTTGATTTTTAATTTAATTTCATTGTGGCTGGAAAACACACTTTGTATGAGTTTAGTCATTTTAATTTATTAGGATTCATTTTATAGATTAGCATATGATGTATCTTGAGCAATTTTTCATATGTGTTTGAGAAGAACATGTATTCTGATAGTAGTAGGTTATAGTATCCTGTAAATGTCAGTTAGGGCCGTTGGTTGACATGTTTGTTGAAGTCTTCTGTAGCCCCACTGCTTTTCTCTTTAGCTTTTCTATTATTGAGATTGGGGTATTGAAATCTTGAAATATTGTCGAATTGTTATTTCTTCTTTTAATTCTTTCAGATTTTGCTTTATGTATTTTAGAGCACTGTTATTAGGTGTGTATAGATTTATTATTGCTATATGGTCCTGACAGTATATTGTACTGTTGGGTTTATAACAGAGAATGCATGTATAAGTCAATATCACTTGAAAAAAATCCTTCATTAAGTGGTAAATATATATAAATATATATATTTTAAAAGAGAAAGAGGAAGGAAGGAAATGGAATTATATAGAAACAAAGTTACTGTATTTTACTGAATTAAATAAGTAGAAATCCAGAATAGACTGTGATTAGTTACAATGGACATTCTAATTGTTACACTAAGAAAATAAGCCAATAAAATATGCTTAAAATCAATAGAGTAATTAAAATGGTACACTAAAAATAGTTGCTTAATAAAAAAGGCAGGCAGGAAGGAACAGAGAAAATGTAAGACACAGAAAATAAATATTAATATGGCATGCAGACATCCAATTATACTAATAATACTTTAATGTAAATGGAGTAAAAACCTCAACAAAAAGGGAAACATTTTCAGACTGTATTTAAGGAAAGATCCAACTATATGCTGTCTGTAAGATAAAATTTAGATTCAGACATAAATAAGTTGAAAATAAGAAAATTTAAAAACCATACATCATTCAAGCAGTAATCATAAGAGCTAGAATAGCTACCTTGATATCAGTCAAAATAGATTATAGGCTAAGAAATATTATTAGAGATAGAAAAATATTTTATAATGTCAAGAGATATACTGAAAGGTTATAATTTAATATCAAACATATATATATATATGTACATATAATTGCACTTTAGGTTCTGGGGTACATGTGCAGAACATGCAGGATTGTTGCATAGGCACCTACATGGCAATGTGGTTTGCTGCTTCCATCCTCCCATCACCTATATCTGGCATTTCTCCCTGTTATCCCTTGCCAAATCCCTACCCCCTGCTGTCCCTCCCTTTTCCTCCCCACAACAGACTCCAGTGTGTGATGCTCCCCTCCCTGTGTCCATGTGTTCTCATTGTTCAACACCTGCCTATGAGTGAGAACATGCGGTGTTTGATTTTCTGTTCTTGTGTCAGTTTGCTGAGAATGATGGTTTCCAGATTCATCCATGTCCCTACGAAGGACACAAACTCATCGTTTTTTATGGCTGCATAGTATTCCATGGTGTATATGTGCCACATTGTCCTTGTCCAGTCTATCATTGTTGGGCATTTGGGTTGGTTCCAGGTCTTTGCTATTATAAACAGTGCCGCAATGAACATACGTGTGCATGTGTCTTTATAATAGGAAGAATTATAATCCTTTGGATATATACCCAGTAATAGGATTGCTGGATCAAATGGAATTTCTATTTCCAGGTCCTTGAGGAATCACCACACTGTCTTCCACAATGGTTGAACTAATTGACACTCCCACCAACAGTGTAAAAGTGTTCCCATTTCTCTACGTTCTCTTCAGCATCTGTTGTCTCCAGATTTTTTAATGATTGCCATTCTAACTGGTGTAAGATAGTATCTCAATGTGGTTTTGATTTGCATTTCTCTAATAGCTAGTGATAATGAGCATTTTTTCATATGTATGTTGACCTCATAAATGTCTTCTTTTGAAAAGTCTGTTCATATCTTTCACCCATTTATGAATTTTTTTTTTCTTGTACATCTGTTTTAGTTCTTTGTAGATTCTGGATATTAGCCCTTTGTCAGATAGGTAGAATGTAAAAATTTTTCCCCATTCTGTTGGTTGCTGGTTCACTCTAATGATCATTTGTTTTGCCGTACAGAAGTTCTGGAGTTTAATTAGATCCCATTTGTCTATTTTGGCTTTTGTTGCCAATACTTTTGTGTTTTAGTCATGAAGTGTGTCATAGCCTGTGTCTATGCCCTGAATGATTTTGCCTAGGTTTTCTTCTAGGGTTTTTACAGTGTTAGGTCTTATGTTTAAGTCTTTAATCCATCTGGAATTAATTTTCGTGTAAGGTGTCAGGAAGGGATCCAGTTTCTGCTTTCTGCACATGGCTAGCCAGTTTTCCTGACACCCTTTATTAAACAAGGAATCCTTTCCCCATTGCTTGTTTCTGTGAGGTTTGTTAAAGATCAGATGGTTGTAGATGTGTGGCATTGCCTGCGAGGCCTCTATTCTGTTCCATTGGTCTATATCTCTGTTTTGGTACCAGTGCCATGCTGTTTTGATTACTGTAGTCTTATAGTATAGCTTGAAGTCAGGTAGCATGATGCCTCCAGCTTTGTTCTTTTTGCTTAGAATTATCTTGGCTATGCAGGCTCTCTTTTGGTTTCATATGAAGTTTAAGGTGGTTTTTTTCCAGTTCTGTGAAGAAGGTCATTCGTAGCTTGATGGGTATAGCATTGAATCTATAAATTACTTTGGGCAGTATGGCCATTTTCACAATATTGATTCTTCCTAACCATGAGCATGGAATTTTTTTCCATCTGTTTGTGTCCTCCCTTATTTCCTTGAGCAGTGGTTTGTAGTTCTCCTTGAAGAGGTCCTTTACATCTTTTGTTGTATTCCTAGGTATTTTATTCTCTTTGTAGCAATTGTGAATGGCAGTTTGTTCTTGATTTGTCTCTCTTTAAGTCTGTTATTGGTGTACAGGAATGCTTGTGATTTCTGCATATTGATTTGGTATCCTGAGACTTTGCTGAAGTTGCTTATCAGTTTCAGGAGATTTGGGCTGAGATGATGGGGTCTTCTAAATATACAATCATGTCGTCTGAAAATGGAGACAATTTGACTTTCCCCTTTCCTAACTGAATACACTTTATTTCTTTTTCTTGCCTGATTGCTCTGGCCAGAACTTCTAATACTATATTGAATAGGAGTGGTGAGAGAGGGCATCCTTGTCTAGTACCAGATTTCAAAGAGAATCCTTCTAGTTTTTGCCCATTCAGTATGGTATTGGCTGTGGGTTTGTCGTAAATAGCTTTTATTATTTTGAGATACATTCCATCGATACCTAGTTTATTGAGAGTTTTTAGCATAAAAGGCTGTTGAATTTTGTCAAAGGCCTTCTCTGCATCTGTTGAGATAATCATGTGGTTTCTGTCTTTGGTTCTGTTTATGTGGTGAATTATGTTTATAGACTTGCATATGTTGAACCAGCCTTGCATCCCAGGGATGAAGCCTACTTGATCTTGATGGATAAGCTTTTTGATGGGCTGTTGCAATCGGTTTGCCAGTATTGTATTGAAGATTTTTGCATCTATGTTCATCATGGATATTGGCCTGAAGTTTTCTTTTCTTGTTGAGTCTCTGCTGGGTTTTGGTATCAGGATGATGTTGGTCTCATGAAACAATTTGCGAAGGATTCCCTCTTTTTCGATTGTTTTGAATAGTTTCCGAAGAAGTGGTACCAGCTCCTCCTTGTATGTCTGGAAGAATTTGGCTGTGAACCCATCTGGACCTGGTCTTTTTTTGGTTAGTGGGCTATTAATTGCTGGCTCAACTTCAGCCCTTGTTATTGGTGTATTCAGGGTTTCAACTTCTTCCTGGATTAGGCTTGGGAGGGTGCAAGTGTTAGGAATTTATCCACTTCTTCCAGGTTTACTGCTTTATGTGCATAGAATTGTTTGTAGTAATCTCTGATAGTAGTTTGTATTTCTGTGGAATCTGTTGTGATATCCCCTTTATCGTTTTTTATTGCATCTATTTGATTCTTCTCTCTTACCTTTTTTATTAATCTGGCTAGTGGTCTATTTTGTTGATCTTCTCGAAAAACCAGCTCCTAGGTTTATTGATTTTTTGAAGGTTTTTTTGTGTCTCTATCTCCTTCAGTTCCACTCTGATCTTAGTTATTTCTTGTCTTCTGCTAGCTTTTGAGTTTTTTTGATCTTGCTACTCCAGCTCTTTCAATTTTGATGATAGAGTGTTGATTTTGGTCTTCTTTGGTTCTCATGTGAGCATTTATTGCTCTAAATTTTCCTCTAGACACTGCTTTAAATATGTCCCGGAGATTCTGGTTCGTTGTGTCTCCATTCTCGTTGGTTTTGCAGAATATCTTTATTTGTGCTTTCATTTCATTGTTTATCCTGTCCACATTCAGGAGCCAGTTGTTCAGTTTTCATAAAGTTGTGTAGTTCTGAGTTAGTTTCTTAATTCTGAGTTCTAATTTGATTACACTGTGGTCTGAGAGACTGATATGATTTCCATTCTTCTGCATTTGCTGAGGAGTGATTTACCTCCAATTATGTGGTCAATTTTAGAGTAGGTGTGATGTGGTGCTGAGAAGAATGTATATTCTGTGGATGTGGGGTGGAGACTTCTGTAGATGTCTATTAGGTTTGCTTGGTCCATATCTGAGTTCAAGTCCTGGATATCCTTGTTAATTTTCTGTCTCATTGGTCTGTATAATACTGGCAGTGGAGCGTTAAAGTATCCCACTATTATTGTGTGAGAGTCTAAGTCTCTTTGTAGGTCATTAAGAACTTGCTTTATGTATCTGGGTGCTCCTGTATTGGGTGCGTACATATTTGGGATTATTAGCTCTTGTTGCATTGATCCTTTTACCATTATGTAATGTCCTTCTTTGTCTCTTTTGATCTTTGTTGGTTTAAAGCCTATTTTATCAGAGACTAGGATTGTAACTCCTGCTTTTTTTTTTGCTCTCCATTTGCTTGGTAAATCTTCCCCCATTCCTTTATTTTGAGCCTATGTGTGTCCTTGCATGTGAGATGGGTTTCCTGGATACAGCACACTGATGATTTTTGACTTTTTATCCAATTTGTCAGTCTGTGTCTTTTGATTGGGGCATTTAGCCCATTTACATTTAAAGTTAATATTGTTATGTGTAAATTTGACCCTGCCATTTTGTTGCTAGCTGGTGGTTTTGCCCATTAGTTGATGCAGTTTCTTCATTTTGTTGATGCTCTTTACCATTTGGTACATTTTTGGAGTGGCTATTACTGGTTTTTGCTTTCTATGTTTAGTGCTTCTTTCAGGAGCTCTTGTAAGGCAGGCCTGGTGGTGAGGAAATCTCTCAACAATTGCTTGTTGATAAAGGATTTTATTTCTCCTTTGCTTGTGAAGCTTAATTTGGTTAGACATGAAATTCTAGGTTGAAAGTTCTTTTCTTTAAGGATGTTGAATATTGGCCCCCACTCTCTTCTGGCTTGTAGGGTTTCTGCTGAGAGATCCACTGTGAGTCTGATGGGTTTCCCTTTGTGGGTAACCAGACCTTTCTCTCTGGCTGCCCTGAGAATTTTTTTCTTCATTTCAGCCCTGGTGAATCTGACAATTATGTGCCTTGGGGTTGCTCTTCTTGAGGAGTATCTTTGTGGTGTCCTCTGTATTTCCTGGACTTGAATATTGGCCTGCCTTGCTAGGTTGGGGAAGTTCTTCTGGATAATATCCTGAAGAGTGTTTTCCAGCTTGGATTCATTCTCTCCATCGCACTCAGGTATACCGATCAAATGTAGATTAGGTCTTTTCATGTAATCCCATATTTCTTGTAAGCTTTGTTCATTTCTTTCACTCTTTTTTCTCTAATCTTGCTTTCTCATTTTATTTCATTGAGTTGATCTTCAATCTCTGATATCCTTTCTTCTGCTTGGTCGATTTGGCTGTTGAAATGTGTGTATGCTTCTTGAAGTTCTCATGTTGTGTTTTTCAGCTCCATCAGGTCCTTTATATTCTTCTCTAAGCTGTTTATTCTCGTTCACATTTCGTCAAACCTTTTTTCAAGGTTTTTTGTTTCTTTGCATTGGGTTAGAACATGTTCTTTTAGCTCAGAGAAGTTTGTTATTACCCACCTTCTGAAGCCTGTTCCTGTGAATTCATCAGACTCATTCTCCATGCAGCTTTATTCCCTTGCTAGTGAGGGGTTGTGATCTCTTCAAGGAGAGGTGTTCTGATTTTGGGTATTTTCATCCTTTTTGCTCTGGTTTCTTCCCATCTTTGTGGCTTTATCTACCTGTGGTCTTTGTAGTTGGTGGCTTTTGGATGGGATCTCTGAGTGGACGTCCTTTTTGTTGTTGATGAAGTTATTTCTTTCTGTTTTTTTAGTTTTCCTTCTAACAGGCCCCTCTGCTGTAGATCTGCTGGAGGTCTACTCCAGACCCTGCTTGCCTGGGGAGCACCTACGGCGGCTGCAGAACAGTAAGGGTTTCTGCCAGTTTCTTTTGCATTTATCTTCATCCCAGAAGGACACCTGACAGATGTCAGCCTGAGCTCTTCTTTATGAGGTATCTCTTTGGATATACGGGGGTCAGGGAGCTGCTTAAGGAGACAGTGTGACCCTTATAGGAGCTCAAGTGCTGAGCTTTGAGCTCCATTGTTGCATTCGAGCTGCTGGGCAGGTCCATTTAAGTCTGTTGCAGTGGAATTCATAATCGCCTTTTTTCCCAGGTGCTCTGTTCTGGGAAGGTGGGGCTTTATTTATAAGTTCCCGAGGTGCTACTTCCTTTTTTCAGAGATGCCCTGTCCAGCTAGGAGATAATATCAGTAACTTTTATTGTTTCATGAAGTATTTTTGTTAGTGAAATTGACTTTTATTTTCTTGCAGCTTTCATGATGGACAACACAATAATTACTAGTACAGATGGATGTTGTGTCTCAATTTGTATGAAGGGATTATGCACCACAGTTTTAGAATTGCTGACTTAAGCCATTTACATTTTGTATAATTGTTATTATAGTTGTGTGTGCATGTGTGTTTTATTTTGTTTTGTTTTGTTGTTTTTTGAGATGTACTTCTGCACTGTCACCTGGGCTGGAGTGCAATGGTGTGATCTTGGTTCACTGCAACCTCTGCCTCCTGGGTTCATGCAGTTTTCCTGCCTCAGCCTCCCAAGTAACTGGGATTACAGGTACACATCACCACACCCAGCTAATTTTTGTATTTTTAGTAGAGATGGGGTTTCACTGTATTGTCCAGATTGGTCTGAAACTCCTGACCTTATGGTCTGCCCGCCTCAACCTCCCAAAGTGCTGTGATTACAGGCATGAGCAACCATGCCTGGCCTATAGTTGTGTTTAAATCTGTTATCTTGCTATTTGTTTACTGTTTGTCCCATGTCTGCTGCTATCACAAAATACTTGAGAGTGGATAATATATAAAGAACAGAAATGTATTTATAGTTCCGAAGCCTGGAAAGTCCATGATCAAGGCTCTTTCAGATTCAGTGTTTGGTGATGACTTTCTGGTTGCATTCTCAATGCCAAAAGGGGCAAACACTATGCCCCATCATGGCAGAAGGGACAAAAGTGCTAAAAGGGACCAAATTTACTCCCTCAGTCCTCTAATAAGGCACTAATCCTTTCCTGAGGGCAGGTCCCTCATGACCTAATAATCTCCTGAAGGTTACACCTCTTAACACCATTATGTTGGGGATTATCTATCAACATGAATTTTGGAAGGGACAGAAACATTCAAATTATAGCATTTTATGTGTTCTTTGTTCCCCTTTCCTACCTTTTTTAGAGTAACTCAGTATTTTCCTTTACCCCATTTTATTCCCACTATTGGTTTATTAGCTATGCCTCTTTTAATTTTTGATGATTTCTCCTAGATTTACAGTCTGCCATATCACAGTCTACCTTTAGATGTTACTATGCTACTTCAAGTATAATGTAAAAACACACAACATTTGGCTTCTATATCCCCCTTTGTCCTGTTGCATATTGTTGTCATATATTTTTCTGATATGTGTGTTATAAACTTCCTGATACATTGTTATTACTTTTCTTTTGCTGGTCAGTTATCTTTTTAAAAAATTTAAAAGTAGGAAAAATGTCTTTCAAATTTCCCCATATGTTTATCATTTCTGGTGCTCTTCATTCCTTCTGTAGATCCTAGTTTTCATGTAGCATCTTTATCCTTCTGTCTGAGAATTTCCTTTTACATTTCTTGTGATTCAGGCTTGCTGATGATAAATTTGCTCAGCATCTGTTTGTCTGAAAAATTTTTCTTTCACCCTCATTTCTGAAGGATATTTTTGTTGAATATAGAATTTGAGGTTGGTGGAGTTTGTCCCCTCCCCACATTCAGCCCCTTCCATTCTATTATTTTTTGGTATTTATATTTTCTGGTGAGAAATCTGTGAAATTTTTTTCTTTTATTCAATATGTCATTTTTCTCCATTTTTAAAATAGTCCCATTATCTTGTTTTCAGTAGTTTAAGTATGATGTGTCTTGGTGTGGTTTTCATTGTTATTATCTACTTGAGTTTAAATTTGTGAGTCTATTATATTCACCAGATTTCAGAAACTTTGGCCATTATAACTTTAAATATTTTGTTCAATTCCATACTTCTAAACACATGTAATATCACTTGATATTGTCCCCCAGGTTACTAAGGCTCAGTTTATATTTTTCAGGGTTTTTTTTTTCTGTCTTTCTGTTTGAATAGATTCTATTTCTGTATTTCATGTTCACTATCTTTTCTTCTGCAGTGTCTAATCTGCTGCTAATCCTGCTGCTAACCCTGCTGCTAACTGTGAAATTTTCGTTTTATGTATTATACTTTTCATCTCCAGAAGTCATGTTTAGTTTTTCTTTATATCATTCATTTCTCTTTTAATTATATACATGTTTCTCTTTTAATACTTAAACATGGTTGTAACAGCTGTGTTTTAAGCTCCTTGTCTGTTAATTCTATCATCTGTCATTTTTGCATCTCTTTTTATTGACTAATTTTCTTCCTCATCATGGTTGCATATCCTTGCTTCTTCCCATATTTAGTCAGGTTTGGTTGGATGCTAGATTTTTTAAATTTGGCATTCTGGAGTGACGGCTTTTATTGCTTTCCTTTAAAAGTATTGGATTTTGTTCTGATAGTTTAGTTACTTGCAAATCAGCTTGATCATTCTGAGACTTGTTTTTAACTTTTGTTGAAAAGGCTATGCTACTGCAAGTATAATGTAACTTAGTTCTAGTTTTATCCTAGAACTAAGTCATGTGTTCAGTTTGAATGTCCCCAGCCCTGTGTGAGCTCTGCAAATTGTTCAGCTCCCAATTGTTTTGTTCGGCTGTGCAGTCTCATCCTACACAGGTGTGGCTCTGTATTCAACAACAGTCTGGGAGATACGATGATTTCTGAAGCTTTTGCTCCCCGCAGTACCTTCCTTCATGGTATTGTGCCCTGAAAACTCCAACCTATGCCTCTTCAATTCAGTGAAACTACTATGCTCTGCTTGGATTCCCCTCTTTATACAACAGTCTACAAAGTGACTACAAGCAGAAATCTAAGAGAATTTCAGGAGTCACCTCATTTATTTTCCTTTTTTCAGGGATCATAGTAGTACTGTACTGCCTGTCAGCCAGTGTGTGAGAATGGTTGCTTCATACACTTTGTCCAATTCTTTCATTGTTACAGGAGATTCCATTACTTTGAAACTGTAATGCGGTTGCGGTTGCCTCCCCTTTTCTTCACTGTGTGTATCTCTGGCAGTTTGAGCCTAGAGAGAACATGGAGAAGTCCAGTTACTGGAGAGCATTGCTGTTAAGGCTCATTCATTTACCCCTACCCCCGTGTTTTATGAATGCCTGCTGCAGGTGTTGTACAGCATCGCAGCTGCTTCTCCAATTTATGAGCCAGATTTTTTTTTGGAATTTGCCTTGTATTACCTGCTTGGTTGCAAGAAGATGAGGAGGACTGCTGCAGGACAAATTTGTTTTTATATAGCAATTTCCCATGGGACACAAGGGATAGTTCCCCATTTTCCTTGTTGATATCGACTTGATCATCTGAGTCAGTGGGCTCATTGTGGAAACATATGAAATCCTTTATGCTTTTTCTCAGGCTGCTTCTGTTGCATGAAATAAAGCCAGAATTGATTGTGAATTGAAGCTTCTGTAGCTGCTTAAAAAGATCTTGTTCCATCAGCCTTATAACTATTCATCATCATCATTACCACCACCATCATCGTCTATATTTTATTGAGGAATCTCAACCCACTGGAGCAAAGATACAGCTTTTTTTGTAAATAATTGTGGCCTGTTAACTCCCATTTGCGCTACCGGATGATGGCTCCCTTAATGACATTTTGCCCAGATTCTGTAATGTTTTTTAGTCACTTTTGTTTATCAAAACATTTATGCTGATATTTAAGCCTTGCTCATGTATAATTTTAATCTTTTTTTTTTTTTTTTTTTTTTAGACAGAGTTTCGCTCTTGTTGCCCGGGCTGGAGAACAATGGCATGATCTTGACTTATTGTTTCCTTTGCCTGCCCAGGTTCAAGTGATTCTCCTGCTTCACTCAGCCTACCAAGTAGTTGGGATTACAGGCGCCTGCCACCATGCCCAGCTAATTTTTGTATTTTTAGTAGAGATGAAGTCTCACCATGTTGGCCAGGCTGGTCTCAAACTCCTGACCTCAGGTGATCCACCTGCCTCGGCCTCCCAAATTACCAGGCTTGCAGGTGTGAGCTACCGCGCCCAGCCTTATTTTAATCTTTTCTACAGTTTGAAGGTCTACTTTCACCCCTACACCTAAGTCAGGCTAGGGTTGAGATTCCAGAGCTGCTTTCTCATCCAGAGATTCAAGTAGGAAAGAGGAAGAGACCAAAGGACAAGAGCCACATTCTTCCCTGTTGGTTGTTCCTGCTTCTCTTACCGGCACCAGCTGGCTGTTGACATCTTCTGTTTGTCAACAGTAGTTTTCTCTTATTGGTCTTTAATAGTCTCTCTGGAGAACCCTGGGAGAGACAAAAGATACTCCAGTGATTCCCTGATTTGAGGGATCAGGCTTCCACTTCACCTCTTTCCTCTCCTTTGACTCCAGTGAAAGACAGTCCACCCAGCAATGTCTTGTAGCTGGTATGCTTTTGCATGGTAGGTGAGGTTCTTTATTGAGGTATAGGTGAAATGAAAAATGGTGAGCCACCTCTAGGTGTTATCCACCCAACTCATGGAAAATTGTATTCTTTCTGTGACATCAGTGGAAATGTAAGCAGCTTCTCAGCCACCTCTCTCAACTCCACTATCTCTTCCTCACTCATTTCTCGAAAACCAAACAATACCACAAACACTCAACAGGCCTGGTGCCTTACCAGCTTTCAAAGGAAAGATGACAGTCTCTTGGTTAATGAAAAGTGAGGGGTGTTGGGAACCTACAAGACTTAGCTAGAATTTCTTTTAGGGTCTTTCTCCCTTAGCTTTGGAGAGAAGAAACATCAGGTATCCTCCGCCATGGAAAGGGGTGGTTATATTCTCTTCTTATGAATATTCACTCACAGGCAACACAACTTTGCCAGTTCTTCCTTTATTTTAGTAGGATGGCTGGGGTTAGAGCTGGGGAAGACGGAAACCGGCACCTTGCAGTAAACCTAGAACATTTTGTGCCATCACTTTATGCACTTGCTGTAATTCCAGGACAATGAGGAAAATCCTGTCGTGTAATAACCATGAAACTATACTACTAGTAGCTGGCATTTACTGCTTGTTAAGTGCTATGCATGGTACTGACAGCCTTACAGGCATTACCTTCTCAGATCCTCAGGACTATGAATCATCCCTTATTATCTCTATTTCACGGGTGAGAAAATAAAGGTCACTTGGCTATTCTGTAGTAGAGCCAGAATGCAAACGTGGAGTCTGTATTTTTAGGCACTAGTGGTGTTTCTCCCCCTAGAGGATGCATTTGGGGCATTGATGCTATTGAGTTTCCATCTTTAGGTGCATCTTCACAGATATCAGTTGGAGGAACTGGAGAGGGCACACTGTGGCTGCGAGACAGAAGCCATTCTCAGCCAGGAGTCTCATTTTCTCCTCGGAGCCTCTAACGTCAGGATTCTGTGTGATTTGGCCATAAATAATAAATATGGTTTAGTAGAGGTTAATAAAATGCTTGCTGAATTACTGCCAACTTTATTCTAGGCCCTCGTTTCTTTGGTGGTTCTCTTAGGGACTAACCGCCTCTCTGGGAATTAATTTCCCAATGTGGATTAGAATTAATTCCCCCAGGCCACAGAATTGTAATATGGAAGAGATCATTCAGCAAATGGCACCCAGCTTTTCTCACTCCGGTTTGCCAAAGACACTGTGAGGCTTTGTTTGAACACAGGCAACAGTACTGGACGGCAGATGTTTACAAATACCATTTGTTTAATTGCTTAGGCACTTTATAATATATTTTTCTCTTAAGCTGTGGAAAACACATCCTTCATCAGCTTTAAATCAGAGTGTAACTTTGGAGGGCCATTCTGGCTGCCTTTTTTCCTTGTGCATCGGTCCATACAGATGGAGTGAACAAAAAGAAGAGAAAGGGGAAGCTGTTGGCAGTTACCCTCAACTTTGCCTCTTTGTAGCAGCAAGCAGTAATACGGAAATGAATACCCTTTCCATTTTTGCTCCCCCCCGACCAAGGAGAAAAAAACACTGAAACCGACAGAAAAGCACTCATAGTCATCTAGCTGAAAAGACAGTCAAGGAGGGGGATTGTGTGGTGGCAGCCCTCTGTAGCAGTACATCTTACAGCATCTATAATCCGTTTCTGAATTCTGCGAATTTCGCAGGGACCTGAAAGGCCTTTTTGGCCGGTACAAGCACTAGTAGAAGGTTTCTGCGGGCACAATAAGCATGCCCAAGGTGGCCTTTCACTCTGTACACAGTGACCTCAGTCCCTTACAAGTGCTGCAGAGCCCCTGACTATTACATCTTGAGAGGATGCAGGCATGTGGTAAGTTGGTCTAGATTTCAGATGCCTTCATGTTTCTAGGGAAGCCCACAACAGGCAATGGGGCTCTGCAGAACCACCTTTAGAAATAAATTGTGGTCAGACCACAGACTCTTTTTACTCTAGCATCAGCATGCCAAGCTTTAGGGCCATTCTCTTCCACCCTTACAGCATTACCACTGTTGCTTCTGAAAGTACCCACAGCCAGACCCAACTGGGAGAATTTGATTCAGTAGGGCTTGATGGCAAATGGAAATTTGCATCCATATATCAATCCATAGACAATTGAGATATTCAGCGATGGTCAATGTAATCACTGCATTAGTGCTTTCTGAAATATGTCACTAAATATATCCTTTGTATGTAACAGCCACAGAAAGTTCTCTAGAACTAAAATTCCAACCCTGGCTCTGCCACTTATTAGCTGTGTGACCCTGTACGATACACTTATCAACTCTCTGTGCCTTATTTTTATAATCTCTGATATGGGGGTAGTAGTATCTACCTCATTGGGCAGTTTGGAGGTTAGATGAATTGTCACATGTGAAACACTTAGGATGCAGCAATCCCTCAATACATTGTTATGATTTGTCTATAGAGGAAAGAAAAAAATGGCCGTGCATTTGCTTTGGAGTTTGTTTTGTTGGATTCACACAGAAAAACAGAGAAAATTGCCTTGCTCTACATCTGGCCATTACATAGCAAGAGGCTTTGGAGCACCCTGGAATGCCAGTATATTTTTCCCCTTTAATTCTTGCTTTGATTTATATCTCTCCTTTAATAAACAAACTTTCTTATACAACCCAGATTTTATAAAACATTTTTATTTTCAAATCAAAATTTATTTAAAAATAAAAAGTAAATCTACAGGGACTGCTTTGGCTTCTCCAGGAGTCAGTCTGATAGCAGAAAAGGCACCAATCCTCCTATGACAAATACACTTATTCTAAGCAAATACTCTTAGCATTTTTAGTTTTACTAGCTTCAATATTTGTTAAATATATACTAGATGTGAGGCACTTTTGGGAAAAAGAGGAAATAATAGAAATAAACCTAATATTTATGGAGCAGCTGTCTTATACCAAATACTATAGTAAGAATTTCATAATTACCCTGTTTAATATCTGCAATGGATGTGGTTAACTAGATATTTTACAGATGAAAACCCTGAGACTCAGAGTTTGTTGCCCTGACATTTATAAAATCCAGGGCTCTCCTCTTTCCACTGTGCCATACCATCTCAGAAGATTCAAAGATAAACATGGAACAAAGTCTGACCTAATGGTGGTGTTTTATATTTACATCGTATATTGTGGTTTGTAACAGCATGCATGTCTACAGTCTTCATTCGGATTGGGTTGTAGATCCCAGAACTGCTGCCCTATGCTGTATTGCAGCCTACATTTACAAATTTGATCATACTATGTTTGTAGGGGCCTTGATGCTATGGGAGGTCTTTTATCTTACTTCACATGTTTATCATGACAATCTTATGAAGGAATTGATGGTAATCCTAGTAATGGCAGTATTTAGTAAGCATTTACCATGTGTCAGGCACTATGCTAAGAGCTTTCCACATTGTCTCATTTAGTCCTTAGCAGAGCTGGTAGATCCTTTTCGCATCTCTGTTTTATAGCTAAGGCCACTACCAGCATTATTGCAGTGCAAAAATCAAAACTCACATCCAAGTTTATCTCCCTCCAAATCCCAAAATCTTAATCACTGTTATATTATATTATATTATGTGCATCTAATTAATTAAATAACCAAGGCTCAAAGGGGTTATGGGCTTGCCTTAAGTATGACAGTTAGACTGGGACTCAAGCCCCCATCTTCTGATGACACACTTCTGATTAATAAAGCACAAAAACAACAATACTAAAGGCAGAATAGGAAACAAAATAGGAAAAATAGCAGGTGTGTGGTCCAGTGAAATCAAGAAAGGCTTATGAAGAAAGTGAGCTGGACTTAATAGGATGAATAAGATTTCCAGAAATAGATATAACCATGATGGATATTTCAGATGAATGGAAGAGGCTTAGCAAAATGAGAAGACATGGAGAGTTCAGAAACAAAAAATACACTAGTGTTAATTTACCACAATATGAGGTGTACATAGGGTGTTGGGACATGAGTCTGGAAAGCTGTGTGTGCTTCTGTGCAAGTCTGAAGTATTAGCTCCTACACTGATGGAGAATGGGGAGCCATTGAATGTTTTTGAGCAAGGAATATGTCATGGTCAACCCCACACTTTAAACAATTTTAAAATTGATACATAATCATTGTTCATATTCACAGGGTACAAGTAATGTTTTAATACATACATGCAATATGTAATGATCAAACTGGGATAATTAGCATATCCATCACCTCAAACATATATCATATTTTTGTGTTGGGAACATTTCAACTCTTCTAGCCATTTTGAAATATACAATAAATTATTATTAACTGTAGTCAGCCTACTGTGCTATCTAACACTAAAACTGATTGCTTCCATCTAACTATATGTTTGTATTCTTTAACCAACCTCTCTTCATCTCTCTTTGTTCATTCTTCTCAGCCTCTAGTATCCATCATCCTACTCTATACCTCATTGAGATCAACGTTTTTAGCTTCCACATATGAGTGAGAACATACAATATTTGTCTTTCTGTGCCTGGCTTATTTCACTTAACATAATGATCTCCAGGTCCATTCATCTTGCTGCAAATGACAGGCAGGATTTCATTTTTTTTTATGGCTGAACGGTATTCCATTGTGTATAAATACCACATTTTCTTATCCATTCATTCATTTATGTACACTTAGGTTGATACCATATCATGGATATTGTGAATAATGCTGCAGTAAATATAAAAGCGAAGGTACTTATTTGATTTACTTATTTTCTTTGAAAAAATACATAGTAGTGGCATTGCTGGATTCATTTTCTGAGACACCTCTATATTGTTTTCCATAATGACTGTACTAATTTACATTCCCACTAACAGTGTATAAGAATTCCCTTTTCTCCACATCCTCATCAGCCTTTGTTAGTTTTTGTCTTTTTGATGGTAGCCATTCTGAGGTGAGATGATGTCTCACTGTGGTTTTGATTTTTATTTCCTTAATGATTCAGGATGTTGAGCACTTTTTTTTATATACCTGTTGGCCATTTGTATGTCTTCTTTTGAGAAATATTTATTCAAATCCGTTGACCACTTCTTAATGTGATTATTTGGTTATTGCTATTGAGTTGTTTGAATTATTTGTATATTCTGGTTATTAGTCGTTTGTTGGATGAATAGTTTGTAAATATTTTCTCCCATTTGACAACTTCTCTCTTCAATCTGTGATTGTTTTCTTTGCTCTGCAGAATCTTTTTAGTTCAACATAGTCCTGTTTGTATATTTTTGTTTTTGTTCCCTGTGCTTTTAAAGTCTTGGCTATAAAATCTTTGCCTAGACCAGTGTCCTGAAGCATTTCCCAAATGTGTTCTTCTAGTCGTTTTATAGTTTCAGGTCTTACATTTAGGTGTTTAACTCAGTTAGATCAATGTAATGACTTTTGTATATCGTGAGAGCTGGTGATCTAGTTTTATTCTTCTGCATATAAGTATGCAGTTCCCAGAACCATTTATTGAAGAAGCTGTAATTTCTCTAATGTATGTTCTTGGTGCCTTTGTCAAAATCAGTTGATTGTAAATGCACAGATTTGTTTCTGCATTCTCTGTTCTCTTTCATTGGCTTATGTGTTCATTTTTATACTAATATCATGCCTTTTGATTACTATAGCTTTGTAGTATATTTTGAAGCCAGATAGGTGATGCCTCCAGCTTTGTTCTTTTTGCTTAGGATTGCTTTGGCTATTTGGGGTTTTTGTGGTTCTGTGCAAATTTTAGGATTGTTTTTCTATTTCTCTGAAGAATGTCATTGTTATTTTGTTAGGGATTGCATTGAATCTGCACATTGCTTTTGGTAATATGGTCATTTTAACAATATTAATTATTCCAATCCATGAGCATGGGGCCTCCTTCCATTTATTTTTATCCTCTTCAGTTTCTTTCATCTGTGTTTTGAACTTTCCCTTGTAGAAGTTTTTCACCTCCTTAACTGAATTCATTCCTCAGTATTTTAGGGATGGGGAGTAACTATTGTAGATGGGACAGCTCCACGTCATTTTCAGCCAGGTTGTATTTGTTATATATAAATGCTACCAATTTTTGTGTGTTGGTTTTGTATTCTGTAACTTGAATGAATTCATTTATCAGTTCTAAGAGTTTTTTGGTAGAGTCTTTATGTTTTTCTATGTAAGATTATGTTTTCTGCAAAGAGGGACAGTTTACTTCTTTTCCAGTTTGGATGCCTTTTATTACTTTCTCTAGCTTGATTGCTCTGGCTAGGACTTCCAGAACTATTGAATAATAGTGGTGAAAATAAACATCTTTGTCTTGTTCCAGTCCTTAGAGGAAAGGCTGTCAGCTTCTGCTCATTCAGTACGATGTTAGCTGTTGGTTTGTCATATATGTCCTTTATTATGTTGAGGTATGTTCCTTTTATTCCTAACTTTTGAAAATTTTTTATTGTGAAGTGATGTTAAATTTTATCAAATACTTTTTCTGTATCTATTGATATGATCATGAGGTTTGTGACAGTCATTCTGTTGATGTGCTGTATCACATTCATTGATTTATGTATATTGAATCATACTTGTGTCTCAGAAATAAATTCCACTTGATCATGATGTATTATCTTTCTGATGAGTTGTTGGATTTAGCTTGCTTGTATTTTGTTGAGGATTTTTGCATTTATTTTCACCAGACATTTTGGCCTGTAGTTTTCTTTTCTTTTTGTATCTTTCTCTGGTTTTGGTATCAGGATAATTCTGGCTTCATAGAATAAGATAGGAAGAATTCTCTTACCTTCATCTTTTGAAATACTTTGAGAAGAACTAGTATTCTTCTTTATGAGTTTGGTAGAATTCAGCAATAAGGTCATCCAGTCCTGGGCTTTTCTTTGTGGGAAGACTTTATTGCTGACTCCATCTCGTTATGGGTTATTGATCTGTTCAGATTTTCTGTTTCTTCCTGGTTCAATCTTGGTAGGTTGTATGTGCCCAGGAACTTATCCATTTCCTCTAGGTTTTCTAATTTGTTAGTGTGTATTAATAATTATTCATGACAGCCTCTAATGATAATTTGTAGTTCAATGCCTCATTTTTCATTTATGATTTACATCTTCTCTCTTTTCTTGGTTAGTCTAACTAGTGGTTTTTCAAATTTGTTCATCTTTTCAAATAATCAAACTTTTGTTTTGTTAATCCGTTGTATTGTTTTTAAGTCTCCATTTCATTTAGTTCTGCACTAATCTTTGTTATTTCTTTTCTTCTCCTAACTTTGGTTTTGGCTTGTTATTGCTTTTCTAGTTCTTTAAGTTTGTTTATTTGAAATTGCTAGGTTGTTTATTTGAAATCTTTCTACTTTTCTGATGTAGAAATTCATTGCTATAAACTTCTCTCAGCATTGCTTTTGCTGTATCATAGGTTTTGTTATGCTGTGTTTTCATTTTCATTTGTTTCAATAATTTTTTTTATTTCCTCCTTAATTTCTTCCTTAACCTAGTGGTCTTTCAGAGCCATGTTGTTTAATCTTAATGTATTTGTACAGTTTCCAGAGTTCTTTTTGTTATTGATTTTTAGTTTTGTTTCATTGTAGTGTATGAAAATACTTGAGCTGGGCACAGTGGCTCATGCCTGTAATCCCAGCACTTTGGGAGGCCAGGGAGGGCAGATCACCTGAGGTCTGGGGTTTAAGACCAACCTGGTCAACATAGTGAAACCCCATCTCTACTAAAAATACAAAAATTAGCTAGACACGGTGGTGCATGCCTGTAATCCCAACTACTCCATCTGAGCTTGGGAGGCGGAAGTTGCAGTGAGCTGAGATCTCACCCCTGCAATCAAGCCTGGACAAAAGAGTGAGACTCGTGTCTCAAAAACAAACAAACAAAAACCTTGATATGATTTTGATTTTAAAAGTTTTTTGAGCCTTGTTTTGTGCCCAAACATGTCATAGAGAATGTTCCATGTGTTTATGAGAAGAATGTGTTTCCTGCCGCTATTAGATGAAATGTTCTGTAATTATCTGTTAGTTCCATTTGGTCTAAAGTTCAGTTTAAATCCAGTATTTCTTTGTTCATTTTCTGTGCAGATTATCTGTCCAATGCTGACAGTGTGGTGTTGAATTTGTCAACTATTACTATGTTAGCATCCATCTCTCCGTTTAGATCTAATAATATTTGCTTTATATATGTAGGTGAGCTGGCTTGCATATATTTATATTTAAAATTGTTATATTAAATTGATACCTTTATCATTATATAATAAACGTCTTTATCACTCTATGGTTTTTGATTTACATCCTGTTTTATCTAAGTATAGCTACTTTTGCTGGCTTGTGGATTCCATTTGCATGGAATATCTTTTTCAGTCCTTTCATTTTCAGTCTATATGTATCTTTACAAGTGAAGTGAGTTTTTGTATAGGTAGCATATAGTTGGGATGTTTTTTAATCCATTTATCCAGTCTGTATCTTCTAAGTAGAAAATTTAATCTGTTTTTATTCAAGGCTATTATTGATAGGTGAGGATTGATTCCTGTCACTTTATAAATTGTTTTCTGGGTGTTTTGTATATCCCTTGTTCCTTTTTTCTTCTCAAATGTTTATCATGGTAGTTTGGTGGTTTTCTGTAGTGGTGAAGTTTGACTTCCTTCTACTTCTCATTTGTGTGTCTTCTCTACCAGTGAGATTTATATGTTCATATGTTTTTATGAAGGTAGAGATTATCTTTCACTTCCAAATATAGGACTCACTTAAGCATTTCTTGTAGGGCTGTTCTAGTCATGATGAATTTCTCAGTTTGCTTGTCTGAGAAACTTTATAGTTGACAGTTTTTTCCTTTCAACACTGTGAAAACATCATCCCAGTTTCTTCTGGCCTATAAAATTTCTGATGAGAAATCTACTGTTAGTATAATGAGGACTCCCTTATATGTGTCTTGATGCTTATCTCTTCCCATTTTTAGAATCTTCTCTTTGTCTAACTTTTGACAGTTTAACTATAATGTGCTTTGGAGAAGTCCTTTCAACCTGTTAGGGATTCTTTTGCTTTTTGTATCTGAACATCTAGATCTCTTGAAAGACTTGGGAAATTTTTAGCTATTATTTTATTAAATATGTTTTCTATGCCTTTGGCCACCTCTTCTTTTTCTAGAACTCTCAGAATTCACGTATTTGTTTGCCTTATAGGGTCCCATATGTCAATGTTGGCTTTCTTCATTTTTTTTTCTGTCTGACTATGTTCTTCAAAAGACCTGTCTTCAAGTTCAGACATTCTTTCTTCTGCTTGATCTAGTCCATTGTTGAAGCACTCAATTGTATTTTGTATTTTATTAACTTAATGGTTCAGTTCCAGGATTTCTGTTTGTTTTTTTGCTATGATATCTACCTCTTTATAGAATTTCACATTCAGATCATGAATTGCTTTTTTTATTTTTTGGTTTTATTTACTTGTGTTCTCTTGTATCTCACTTATCTTCCTTAATATCATTATTTTGAATTCTTTTCTAAGAATTTCTCAAATTTCCTTTTCTTTCAGATATGTTAATGGAGACTTAGTGGGTTCTTTTGGAGGCTTCATGTTTCCTTGCTTGTGTGTGTGTGTGTGTGTGTGTGTGTGTGTGTGATTACATGAAATCTATGCATTTGATATGACAGTGGCTTCTTTCCATTTTATGGACTGGCTTTTGTAGGGGAAGATTTTTTCATACATACATATATATATATATATATATATATATATATATATATAAGTCAACACTGTATATATAGTGTTGGTTTGGTTGGGTGCTTTGGCTTTGACTCTGACTCTGAGTGGACATAGCAGTGTAGTTTCTGTATGATTTCTCTGGCTGTAGTCAGTATCAGTGATGTCTATGAGTTCCTCAGTGGTCTAGACTGCAATTATTTATGGATGCTCTGGTGAAGCTGTGCTAGGGACAAGGGTGTCAGGTAGGCTAATCCTTGGGTGCCCTTGTTGGTGATGGTGGGCAGAGTAGGCCTGTCTTCAAGCCCCCAGATTTTATGCATGAGCGCTGGTGGTGGTAGGTGGGGTGATTCAATCTGTAGAAGACTGGATAGTGCCCTTGAGTGCTGGTGGTAGTGGATGGAGTGGGCCTGTTCTCAGGCTCCTGGTTGGTGCATATGGGTGCTGGCAGTGTTGGATGGAGCAGGTCCATTCCCAGCTCCCTAGATAACACACATATGTGCTGGTGGCAGTTTTGGGAGGGTGACTTCAGACCCCTCTGATGGATGGTTTGTGCAAGCACCAGCTGCAGTGGGCAGGGCAGATCAATTCCCAGGCCCCTGGACGGTGCACTCAGGCATAGGTATTAGTGGTAGTGGGCAGGGCAAGCTTGCTCTCAGCACTCAGATGACACATGCAGTCACAGGTGGTAGTGGCCATGGGTGGGGCAAGCATGTCCTCATCCCCTTAATGTTGCGCACAGGTTGGCAGGGCACAGGTTGATCCCCAGGCCCCTGGATGACATCATAAACAATGGCAGTAGTGGGCAGCACAGGCCTCTACTCAGGCCCCAAAGTGGTGCGTGCAGGTACAGGTGCAGCGAGTGGGACAGGTCGATCCCCAAACCCATGAATGGTGTGAGCAGGCACCAGCACAGAGCCACAATTTAAGAAGATTCTTGTGGCAGGAAACACTGAGACTAGGAGGAGCTCATTGTAATGATCTTTGGGATAGAAGGAAAATATAAACCCATGTGGGAAATGTAGAAGGAGAAAATTCAGATAATACACAATATAGAATTAGCAATACCTCACAACTGTCTAGATGTTTGGGGCCAGAAAGAACAAGATATCAAATATCATTTATGTTTGAGCCTAGATCCCTAAAAAAAATTGTGTTGTCACAAATGAAAATAGGGAATTTAGGATTATGAGTTAATGTAGGTGAGGAGATAATGATCTCATTTTGGAATAAGGCACTTTGAAGTGAAGCCACTTATTAAAATTGAAGTACATCAACCACGAGTGAAAAACAATGCAACCAAATATACAGTTAGGGGAGGCATTCAGAGGAAGGTGATGGTGGCTTAGGCTATCAAGGAGGCAGGCATGTAAAGAAAAAAGACAAGACACAACTTTTGAACATTTTTATATTTAGAGGACAGGCAGGTGATAGGGAGTTCTTAAAGGAGGTAAGGAAGTAAAAAAAGAAATGACTAACATTAAGAAATATGACAGATAGTCAAGGAAGTTGAAGTCAGAGCAAAAAAATTTAAGAGGAAGTTTGATTTCAGAGTGATTGTGAACAGATAGGGGTTGGCATTAGGGAAACCAAGAAAGCAAAGGATTAAGAAGCGAGTGAGCTGGACCAGGCAGAACGAATGGGCTGGTAACTCTCACAGGAAATCTATCAGTAAAACTCTCATCAAGACACAAGATCAATTCAATCCCATTTTGCAGTGTCAAATGGCATACTGCATGCAAGTCAAAGGGGATATATGCTGTGTTAACATACAAATCTGTATTTTTAGAAGTTTTGGAGAAAGTGAAAAGTATTGAAAGTCAACATGAGAGATTTCTAAGGCAGTTCTTATAAAGAAGATGAATGAAAAAATACAATGTCACAGGATGGAAATGAACTTGCAACTTAAGAAAAAAAGATCACAATTTTGGCTTTGATACAACATTCCATTAGTAATTAGAGGAGGGAAAACTATAGCTTCTGAGAGAAAAAAAAATTCCTTAAGTTATTTCCAATCTAGACACCAAGTTTCTGGAACTGGCTATTAATGCACCTGGCTACACAGGGACCTTGTCTTGTAACTAAAAAGACAGCGTCCTCATGGTGACACAGTGTTCAGAGTTTGCTTATTAAATGATTCATTTCAGGCCGGGCGTGGTGGCTCACACCTTTAATCCCAGCACTGTGGGAGGCCGAGGCGGGTGGATCACGAGGTCAAGAGATCGAGATCATCCTGGTCAACATGGTGAAACCCCATCTCTACTAAAAATACAAAAAATCAGCTGGTCATGGTGGCGCATGCCTGTAATCCCAGTGACTCAGGAGGCTGGGGCAGTAGAATTGTCTGAACCTGGGAGGCGGAGGTTGCAGTGAGCTGAGATTGCGCCATTGCACTCCAGCCTGGGTAACAAGAGCGAAACTCCATCTCAAAAAAAAAAAAAAAAAGATTCATTTCAAAGCGTACATCAGATTACAATGAAAGGACAACAGTCTTTTGTTTTTCATTATTATTTTTTTTAAGCTGAGATCTCTGTAACATGTTATAGTGTTGGCCAGATTAAAATGAGTCTTTTTAAAATAGTCAATATTGGAATATTTGAAGAGGATACACAAACTTCCAGTTCTTCATAGGTGTGATAACTTTATTATGTACCTTTGGATAAAACCAGATTTTGCAAAGAATAGACTCTGATTCCAGATCATTCATACTTAACTCTGAGTTCAAAACACGCACATACACACACACACACACACACACACACACACACACACACACACACACGAGGGAGAGAGAGAGAGAATGAGAGAGAGAAAGGGAAAGAGAGAGAGAGAAGCTAAAATAGTACAGTTAGAGAACCGATGCTTAGTTCTCTTTTGGAGGTAGCAAGACCTTCCCTTCCTGGGCGATATGGAAGGCTCATTGTTTTATGATTTTGACATGTGGCTGCCTTTAGATGAGTTTGTCTTTCTTGCTATACATAGTCAAGAATCAGGAAATGAATAAAATGCTCATTGCTCACTTGCATGTTCTCTCTACTTAAGTCCCTTACAAATTGAGAGAGTCCTGTTTGCTGTATTCTTGTGTTCCCTTTATTTAGAAAAGTGTAGAATGTGAAAGTTACCTCATTATTTTTAATGTTACTGTTTAAAAATTATAGAAAATCAGGAAAGAAAAACATTATCTATAACTTCATCCTAAGAGAGACCACAGTCTTTATTTTAATGTATTTCCATCCAGTCTTTTTTTGTTATGCACATTCATTACATAATTGTACTCATAGTCTAATACAACTTTGCATTCTTTTTCACTTCAATTTCTATCTAAAGCACACATTCACTCTCCATGCCTCATCCTAGAGACGGATACAAAGATTTTGTAGTTTGTCAAGAAGGCTGATTGAGAGACTGCTACAAAGATTTTGTACTTTGTCAAGAAGGCTGACTGGGAGACTGTTATTTACCAATTCACTCTTGAGAGAAATACTGTGGTTGGTTGGACTTTAATCCAACTGTAGCCTGGTTACATTTCTTCTAGTCCCTTAAAACAAAGAGGCTGTGTCACCCTTGAAAAGGCCTACTTATCTGTTTTCAACAATATGCTAGTTCTTTCATCTTCCGGAAATCTGACAAGAATTTATATTATGGTATATAAAGGGTATAAATATAGGTACAATGTAAGATGACAGCCAGGAGTGGTAGCTCATGCCAATAATTCCAGCACTTTGGGAGGCTGAGGCAGGCAGATTACTTGAGTCCAGAAGTTCAAGCCCAGCCTGGGTAACATGGCAAACCCTGTCTCTACAAAAAATTAGCTGGATGTGGTGGTGTGCACCTGTAGTCCCAGCTACTCAGGAGGCTGAGACAGGAGAACCGATTGAGCCAGGAAGGTCAAGGCTGCAGTGAGCCATGAATATGCCTCTGCACTCCAGCCAGGGTGGTAGAGTGAGACCCTGTGTCTCTAATGCCTGATTACTACACTTATTATTGTATGCTCACTAAAAGCAAGGTTGGAACTGGGATGACCACTCACTTCAGCAATAGCCCAGAATCATGCTGTGGGTTGCATAGTTTGGAATGAGGATGGCAAATAGGATTTGAATTTCTATTTTTCGTCAATTGGCAGTGGTTGTACTGAATAGAAATCTGGGTGTGTTTCAGTAAGAAAGTATCATGATCATTTAGCAGTTGATCTCCTGTTTCAGACACAAGGAGAAATTTCCAGTACACATGCCTAAGATTTACCATCCTTTTAGACAAATATTTATTTAAAGCCTATTATATGTCATGTACTTTGTTTACATTACACGGTATATTCCTCATAGCAATGTGAGAAAACAGATACCATTTTCTCACATGGGCAGTGCAGGAGAGCATAAGTGAGGTGCTGACTCAAACTTAGAAATTAGGAAAATAAAATTATTTCAGAGCATAAAGCTGTGAAATCAACATATAAACTCAGATTGTCAGAATAACTCCCAGAATAGCAAACTTTGCCAATAACCATATTTAATGTGTAAGCATATTTTAAAGAAAGATTGTCAACCAGAGGAAGATATCATTGATAATAGAAGCTTAGAAAATAAGAATATAAGGTGTCACTGAATCCAATGTTGGCTGTACATTCCCAGCAGGGCCATTCAGCTTCTTATATTCAGCAAACATTTATTGAGTGTCTGCTGTGGGCCATGCATTGTGCTAGATGCTGGTCATATCAACAAGGCTGGAGTATTTCCTCCCATTTATTTCTTCAGTCTTTTCTCCTCTCCGACATGTTTTCCCCTTCAACCTGTATGTTCCCATTGTATTTCAAACCTATAATCATGAATATTCTGGAACTAAGATGTGGAAGAAAGGAGGGGAAGATGTGATGCAGGGGAATTGCTCCATTTAAATATATATATATATATATATATATATATATATATATACATATATATATAAATATATATATACACATATATATAAATATAAATGTATATATACACACACACACACACACACACACACATACACACACTTTATTGCACTTTAGGTTCTGGGGTACATGTGCAGAACATGCAGGATTGTTGCATAGGTACCCACATGGCAATGTGGTTTGCTGCCTCCATCCCCCCGACATTTCTCCCCATGTTATCACTCCCCAACCTCCCTACCCCCTGCTGTCCCCTATTCCCCCACAACAGAGCCCAGTGTGTGATGCTCCCTTCCCTGTGTCCATGTGTTTTCCTTGTTCAACACCTGCCTATGAGTGAGAACATGCGGTGTTTGATTTTCTGTTCTTGTGTCAGTTTACTGAGAATGATGGTTTCCAGATTCATCCATGTCCCTACAAAGCACACAAACCCATTATTTTTTTATGGCTGCATGGTATTCCATGGTGTATATGTGCCACATTTTCCTTGTCCAGTCTATCTTCGATGGGTATTTGGGTTGGTTCCAGGTCTTTGCTATTGTAAACAGTGCTGCAATGAACATACGTTTGCATGTGTCTTTATAATAGAACAGTTTATAATCCTTTGGATATATACCCAGTAATGGGATTGCTGGGTCAACTGGAATTTCTGTTTCCAGGTCCTTGAGGAATTGCCACACTGTCTTCCACGTGGTTGAACTAATTTACACTCCCACTAACAGTGTAAAAGTGTTCCTATTTCTCCACATCCTCTCCAGCATCTGTTGTCTCCAAATTTTTTAATGATCGCCATTCTAACTGGCGTGAGATGGTATCTCAATGTGGTTTTGATTTGCATTTCTCTAATGACCAGTGATGATGAGCATTTTTTCATATGTTTATTGGCTTCATATATGTCTTCTTTTGAAAAGTGTCTGTTCATGTCCTTTGCCCACTTATGAATGGTTTGTTTGTTTTTTTCTTGTAAATCTGTTTTTGTTCTTTGTAGATTCTGGATATTAGCCCTTTGTCAGATGGGTAGATTGCAAAAATTTTTTCACATTCTGTTGGTTGCCGGTTCACTCTAATGATTGTTTCTTTTGCTGTGCAGAAGCCCTGGAGTTTAATTAGATCCCATTTGTCTATTTTGGCTTTTGTTGCCAATGCTTTTGTGTTTTGGTCATGAAGTCCTTACCTATTCCTATGCCCTGAATGGTTTTGCCTAGGTTTTCTTCTAGGGTTTTTATGGTATTATATGGTATTAGGTCTTATGTTTAAATCTTTAATCCATCTGGAGTTAATTTTAGTGTAAGGTGTCAGGAAGGGGTTCAGTTTCTGCATTCTGCACATGGCTAGCCAGTTTTCCCAACATCCTTTATTAAACAGGGAATCCTTTCCCCATTGCTTGTTTTTGTGAGGTTTGTCAAAGATCAGATGGTTGTAGATGTGTGGCATTGCCTTCGAGGCGTCTGTTCTGTTCCATTGGTCTATATCTCTGTTTTGGTACCAGTACCATGCTGTTTTGATTACTGTAGTCTTATAGTATAGTTTGAAGTCAGGTAGCATGATGCCTCCAGCTTTGTTCTTTTTGCTTAGAATTGCCTTGGCTATATAATATGAATTGCTCCATTTTTATTCTTCTCAGTTCCTGTCGGAGAACACTTCAAATTCTTATTGTAACATTTTGGAGTTTGATTTCCAAACTTGTAAAGCATTTAGGTTTTTACATATAAATGCATACTATGAGTTTGTCTCCATTAAATTCAAATTCAAGATTAAAAGAGTCATGGGTCAGTCTTGCATTTTAAATTTCTGAGCCTAAAATCTGGAAAAGAAATGGGATTTTAAAAAATTAAATGAACTAAATAATTAGCAGCTTCATGACATGTATTTTTGCCGTTGACCCCAGCATCACTCATGCTCATTATGAAATGTTTTCATCACTTCATTTAAAGTAATTTCTAGACCAGGCGCAGTGGCTCACGCCTGTAATCCCAGCACTTTGGGAGGCCGAGCGGGGCAGATCACCTGAGGTTAGGTGTTTGAGACCAGCCTGGCTGACATGGTGTCTGTCTCTACTAAAAATACAAAAATTAGCCAGGCACTTGCAATCCCAGCTACTCAGGAGGCTGAGGCAGGAGAATCATCTTAGCCTGTGAGGCTGAGGTTACAGTGAGCCGAGATCTCGCCACTGCAGTCAAGCCTGGGCGACAAGAGCAAAATTCCATCTCAAAAAAAAAAAAATTTCTAACTTCGAGCTTTAGAATTGGCTTAAGTTAAACTTCTGGTTTTTGGATGAACTGGTTTCCCTAGTTTTAGAATGCTGTTTATTTAAATGATAAACTGAATATGATTGGCATTAACTCCACTATAAACAAAGCAAATGATGCTTGTATCTAACTATCCAGAGATCCAAAGCAACAAATGGATGGGCAGAAGGAATCACAAGTGAAAAATCTACAGATTCAATTCTATTTTTAAAATGAAAAATTTCTATATTAAAAACATCAAAGCCTTCCTCCCTCTTTCCACCCTCCTTCCTTCCTCTCTCTCTCTTTCTCATTTTGAATAATGTGCTGGTGTGATTTTTTTTTTAAAAAAAACAGGCTTCCATTTACCCTAATTTCTTCACTTATTTCTTTTCAATTTGGATATGCTTCTGTAAGGTGACTTAAAATATTTTCAGGAACAAGGCTGATTATAAACAGAGAAATGTAAAATAAATAGAATACAAAGACCCTAAATAAAGGGAGAAAATTTTGCCTTTTGAATTGGCTGTAATTTTCTTTCCACTCCCTGCTACCCCATCTCAGGCATATGTGGGAAACATCTTCTGAATGTCTAGCACCAAATTAAGATTTAGTACTGACTGCAAAGAGCTTAAACCCCAGTAAGAAAGACAGACAATTAAACAAAATAAAATACAGATAAAGTATAGTTAAAGGCTATGTCATGAATGCTTTCTCATCAATGTGTTAACTTATGCACGTTTCAATGAGCTAGTCCTATGAACACAATTATGTAAAAACACATACAGGCGAGCCATAGACTTGCTGGGGAGACAAAGTCTTTAACAAAGAGAGAAGATTTAAGTAGATTGTGTTTATTTAAAAAGTTACTCTTACAAAGTTATGCAGCCAACCTCCATTCTCTCCTCCGTAGAGTCCCACTACATAGAGACAACGATTTCCAGCACTTTTAGGTTTTAGTGCTGCTAGCAATATTTTTCTAAATAAGATGCCTATAATGCTATTTCTTGATCTTTTTTCCAAAGGTAATTATTGTGTATTGACTTGTCTCTATGAAAAACATGGACTTCGCTTTCTTATTACCAGACCTCCACTATGTACTGCCATTGAGGGAGAGGGCGGGGTTTGGTTTGTTGTTATAGCAGAGGCTGTGCTCCAAGGTCTCATGACCTTGGGCAGATTGTTTCTGTATAAAGCTGCCTGATAGCTCTGTAAGGAAGGGCTAGGCCTGTTGACTGGAGGCCTCTCTATAGTTTTCACCTGATTCCCTCTATGGGGGAATCAGGCAGTTATTCTGGCATTTTACTGTCCAGCTCAAAAATGTCAATATTTTCAGGTCTTCTCTCTCGAGCTGGTTTCTTCCCCTCCCCTCCCTTCTTCTTTTTTTTCTTTTCATTTCGTTTTTTTGAGATGGAGTCTCACTCTGTTGCCCAGGCTGGAGTACAGTAGTGCTGTCTCAGCTCACTGCAACCTCTGCCTCCCGGATTCAAGTAATTCTCCCATCTCAGCACCCCAGTAGCTGGGACTACAGGCACATGCCACCATGCCTGGCTAATTTTTGTATTTTTAGTAGAAATGGGGTTTTACCATGTTGGCCAGCTGATCTCAAACTCCTGGCCTCAAGCGATTGCCGGCCTCAGCCTCCCAAAGTGCTGGGATTACAGGCATGAGCAATCTCACCCGGCTGAGCTGGTTAATTTTCCTAAAGAGAAATCTTACAGTCTCTTGCTTGGAAGGTATATGTCTAGTTGTCAGCTTTCCCAGAATCAAGCTGGGCATGCAGATAGGATTTCACTTTCCATTGTGTAGACTTCTCCTTTATCTTACTATTTTCAGAATGTCAGCCCTATCCTGAGCTGTGGATGTTCTTTCCAAGTGCAGAGTTCCTCAGGGTTAATCTCTCCAGGCTTCTGGGTGGAGAAGGATATTCACATGATTGTGTGAGGAGATTGAGCAGATCCAGGGGTGTCAACCGCTGCTTATACATTCAACAAATCCTTCTGTTTCCATACCACCCATCCCTGCCTTCCTAGACATCCAGTACTCCTAGTTTCTGAGTCCTCTGGGCTCTGTGATGAGATTCACCTTATGCCTTGCTCCCCCACACCTGCAGGTACTCCGCCTTTTTTGGTCTGTTAAGTTGGTTATCACATAACTGCTTTGCAGATCCCAAAGTTTTATTGAAATATTTTATCGCCTGTTTTCTTCTCTTCTCTCTGCCCTTGTGGGTTTATGAATGTTTATAAAAAATTTTTCCTTTTATATCATTTTACTAAGTTTCCGTGAGGTAGAAGAATGTGTCTTAAGTTTGCCTTTTGGAACTTGGAATCATAAGTTAGGTTTTAAAGGACAATTTAAGGGTGAAGAGGCATGGGGGAATGAAAAGGGCATTTTAGTTCAAGGAAATAGCAAGTTCAAAAATGTAGATCTCTAAAAGGATCTGGCACCACGTTTAGGAAATAGGGATTGTAGGATTGTAGTTTGGCCGAAGCACGGGGTATAATGGCAAGGGGACTCTAAGGAAAGTAGACGACACTGTTGCAGAACAGCTCAAATTATTTTCCTCTCTCCATGGATGCTCATTGTAATGTCACTTTGTAGCATTCTCCATCAAGAAGGAGAGTTTATTCCCCATCCCCTGGAATCTGGGCTGGACTTGTGTTGGCTTTGGCCAATAGGATATAGCAGATTGATTATATACAGTTCCAGCTAGATCACAAGGGGCCTTGCATCTTGAACTTGCTATTTTGGAACCTGCCTAGCTGCCACTAGAACAAGCTCACCTCAGTTGCTGGGACTTAGAGACATATGATCCAGTCATTCCCTGTTGCTCCAGCTGAGAGTCAGACAGACCCAGAGCCGTTACTTGGCTGACTTGTAGTTCACCACACATATGTGGGAGCCCAGTTGAGACAAGAAAAAACACCCAGCTGAGTTACTAACCCACATAATTATGAGCTAAATATGTGGTGGTTAAGTGGCTACGTTTTGGGGTTGATTATTACTCAATTGACACTAATCAATCTCGTCCTCAAATAGAAATTTAAAGAGGCATGTGGAGCCAAGAAAATAATACTGGTTAAAACATGTTCAGATTCAAGTCCTTCCTTTGCTACCAACCAGTTGTGTGTCCTTGGGCAAGTCACTTAATCTCAGCCTCACCATCTGTGAGTTAAAGGCACTGGGAGGTAGACCAGATAAGTGGTTTTCAAGCTTCTTTGCGTATGTGAACCCTCTAGGAGCTTGTTAAAAATAATCCTTTTCCCCTCAGTCCTATACATCTGAAAAATCTATAATTTCCTTTATTTCCCTGATGATTCTGCTGCAGCCAGGCCAGCATGCATACCAGACCCCAGTGGTTGACAGCTGCTAGAGCTTCCAGGTCCCTTCGGGTCAATAATTCTGTGAGCTTAAGTCCCTTTTCTGTGGCTTTTGCTGTGGCTTTAGATGTTTTTTTCTGTCTCCACCATGGTGCCAGGATTTCTTCTCAAAATGTCCCTCCCTGCCTGCCTCCCACCACTGGGGCTGGATCACTTTCCACCTCCCTGCTCTCCCCGCCCTCCCCGCCCACCCCAACCCCACAGACTCAGACTCCAGCTTTGTTACCAGTCGTGTAACTTAGCAGATAGTTCTGCTTTTACCACTCATTTCATATCCACTTCTTAGCTCTATAAGAACTCTTGATTGTTAAAGAAAAGGGCATTCTATCTGGGCATTATCCCTCAATCTTAAAGGGAAACCACTGATTCCATAGACTTTTGGATTCTCCAATAATCAATTGCATGTTTCCAGTACCCTTTGGCAGTCTTGTGTAGGGGTTATACCTTGTTCAATCTGCTGTTTTCTTACGTTCTCAGAACCAATTTTTCTAAAAAACCTTAGTCTTCTGCCCTTGATATCACTTGTTTCCATCTGGAATGCTCCCCCCTTAGGACCAGGTTTTCCCAGCTAGAGTTTCTCCTTAGTTACAGCTTTACCATGAATAACCGTAGTGCCATCTCTCGAATCAGATACAAAGCATTAGTCAAAGCCTTACTGTCTATTTTCCAGCCGTGTGTGTGTGTGTGTGTGCGTGCATGCGTGTTTGCATGTGTGTGTGCGTGTGTGTGTGATGGGGCAGGGGTGAGAAGATGGAATCTTTTTCATAAACTGCATCCATATTGTATAACCCCTCCTCATCCATTAAAAAAATTGTCTTGGGACATCAGACAAAAGCTGTAAGGCAGATGGCAAAACCTAAGTAGTTCCCAGCCTTTGGACAGTGGGTGGGGTTTGTAAGAGGCAGGCCTCCTGGGAGCTGGAGAGTGCCAGGCTCAGGGAGATGAAAGAGACACCCTTTGTTGTTGCTGGGTGACCTGAAAGTTTGACCCTGTCTGGCGCTAAACACACCCGTCTCTGGATTCCCCTCTGCACTGGGGGAGTCAGCTCCTCCCAGCTACAGTAATTAGCAAATCTGGACAATTTGCAGATAGGTTTTAAGTCCTATTTAGGATTTTAAAACCAGCAGGGGTCAATAAAGTTAATTTAACTTTTTTATTGTGACGCTAGGGTGATTTATGAGATAATGCACATTCAGCATAATGTGCTTAGGAGCATGCAGCCACTTACTGTGAACTCAGCCAGCATCAATCAAAGAAATAACCTGTTAACAGTGTCTTTCCTTTTCACCATAATCTTATCTCAATAAAAGTAGCCTTTTTCATACTTAAAACTAAAGCAAACTCGGTCTTCTCATTGTTTGGCCATGAGTGAAGCTTCCTACTCTGTCATTGGATGAAGCCTTGCTAAAGCCTGCAGATGAACCAGCTTGGTGGCCAATCAGATTGTTGCCTTTCAAGTAGTCTCACGCCCCTCTTGGTATGACCTGCGGATTCTGTCTCCCTCACACTATGTAAGCTCAGCAGCAGGAGGTCCTGTGGGCTCTGCTCTGTAATGGGAGGACTGTATTTTACACAGGGATGGGCACCTGCTGACAGGGTGACCCAGGACAGTTCTTTTAGCCTCCCTTCCTCTTGTGTGTGTTTCTTATTGACATAGAAGGGTGTAGCACCAATGGTCTCAGAGCTGTTTTAGCTCTAGCATTTGTGAAGTGAATACACTTCTGATTTTCTCACCACTCCAGTTCCAACAGCTGGTGAGGCTGTGAACCCTGTGAGATCATCTACAGGGCTCTTGCCTGACTGGTAGAGTTGGGGTTGGTTCCCCTGCCCTCTGACCAGTCCTGGGTACCATTGCTCACTTCAGAGGGAAACACTGAGACCTTTTGTTTTTTAATTCACAAGACTCAACACTAAATAACATTAATTTGTTCATATTCCAAATGCCAGCATGAGCTTTGGGATGTTTTCTCATTTGCTTTTTACCTGAATTAGAAATCAGGACAAAGGTTAGCATTTTTGTTAGAAAAGCAAAGTAACATGTAGCAGCTCTGAGTCGCTTGACCAGAGTCATGTGGCTAGTGCTGGTGACATTGCACTAAAAATAGAGAGCTTTGGCTCCCTCACTGGAGCCCTTGACGCCACACTCCATCACCTCAAAAATGAAGCCACTCCTGAGAGGTGACACCCCATTTCTACCTGTGTTTTCAGTCTTTCCCACACAGATATTTCCCAGGACTTGGTGTGTGGTAATTATAAGTTATTGTAACTGCCTATTTATTTTCAAATTTCTTTCTTTACGAATTGGGTTTGGAAGAGGTGGAGAACTTCAGGAAAATCTCTGCAAAATGAACACAGTCATTCACTCATCACGCCACATCTATTCTGTGGACAAATGCAAGGCCGACTTGGTGCTAGGCCAGGTACCAGGAACACAGTGTAAATCAGACCCAAGGGCTTGATGACCAGAAGGGAGTAGATGAATCCATAGCATCCCTAAGCTAGGGTCAGAACTAGCTACCTCACACAGTAGCTACAGGCTTTGGGACCATAAATGCATTCATTCCTAGGATTTATTTTTTCAGCCTTACTCTCTCATTTATCCAAACACCAGAAAGGAAATTAGTTGAGAATGTCAGAGCTGTCCTGGATTCTCCAACGTAGCATAGTTCAAAGGCAACATCACGTGAGCCACATATATAATTTAAAATTTTCTAGCAGTCACATTTTTAAAAAGTAACGAACAGTGGTAAAATTAATTGTGTATGTTCTTTAGTTTAATATACCCCAAATGTTATGATTTCAACATGTAATCCATGCAAAAATTATTTATGACATTTTAACCTTTTTTTTGTACTCAGTCTTTGAAGTATAGTGTGTGTTTTAAATCTTCAACACATCTCAATTCAGAGTAGCCACATTTCAGGTCTGCAGTAGCTGCTGCTAGCTGGTGCTGCCGTATTGGACAGGGCTCTGCACTGGAGTCGCCTCAGGACAGGCAGTGAAGCCTTGGGGCACAGCTTTGTAATTACTTGTGCCTCCCGGCAGGGTACCAGCCCCAGTTGGGCAGGGGCCTCCTGGTCTCCTGCTCTGTTTGTGTTTTCAGGGAGAGCTTGCATCCTCCCTCCTGTGTGCGGCTGATCAGCAGCAGGGAGAACCCTCCCCTCCCCCAGGTCCCAGCTCTGGCAGGCCTCCTTTCCTTGCTGTGAAACATGACCGCTGGTCAAGCCAGGCCTGCTGGTCCGCCTGGGAGCAAGCTCCCTGTTTGCAGCTCTCATGAATTGCTCTTTCTTTTCCATGGAGCACAAAAACCATTTTCCTGACTCCTTTTACTCCCATCGCAGCATTACAACGACCTGCAGAGGGAAGGTACACAAGGCTCCCTTTGTTTCTTGGCTTGGAGTCGTACAATGTACCTGCTTTAGATAAAAGTCTTACCCTGCAAAGCCACATTTTTTTGTCCCTTTTCTTCCTTTCTCATTTTTACAGAGCCAACAATCAAACCTTCACTTTCAACATTTAACCTTATAAAATATGAGCAGGTCTCAACTTTGAAGGTGGATTTGAGAGTTTCCGAGCACTCTGCCCAGGGTTTGGCTTTCTGAGAAGAAGGCTATGAACTGGGCATTGGTTCTAAAGGCTCCAGAAATCCCTTTATGATGCCCCCTGATAATCTGGTGACCTTATGTTGCCCTCTGTTTCTCACTACAGCCATTTCCAGACTTCAGGGGGAGATACCCTTTCCAAAAATGGGTTGGATGAAACTACCGTGCAGTTAGGCAGACCTCACAGAGAACTGGCATAAATGGACAGGAGTCAATGCCATCTCTGAGGACAGTCACTGCCAAGCAGTGCAGCCATCTGTCTTACCTCACCCACCCCACCTCAGAGAGCCCGCTCCCAGGAGAGTGCGTATAATATGGACCTTCGGACCACGGGCAACTTTGTGCTTTTATTTTAAAGGCGGAAACCTTACATTCACAGTGTAGCAGGACAGTTGCAAACTCAATCAAAAGATTTTGTAATGTCATCTTAGGTACACCTTAAAAAACAACACTGAGAAGAAAGCAGTTTCCTGGAGGGTACATACACAATGGCTTTTCAGAGGCTCCTTAAATGGTCCCAGGACTTAGGATACTTTTAATGTATTAGAACCTTTATTTTGGGGAGAGCCTTGGTGCTATTGCAACGAGTTTTCTTTTGAGGAAAATAATGTTTGTTACCCCTTTCCTTCTCTTCCTCCCATTTGCTTTGCTCCAGGCTCAGCCCTCTCTAGGAGTTTGCTGTAGAGCAAACTTGTCCAACCCGTGGCCTGTGAACCACATGTGGCCCAGTTCAGCGTGGCCCAGTATGAATTCATAAACTTTCTTAACACATTATGAGTTTTATTTTTGTGATTTTTTTTGTTGTTTTAACTCTTCAGCTATCGTCAGTGTTAATGTGTTTTGTGTGTGGCCCAAGACAGTTTTTCTTTTTCCAGCATGGCCCAAAGAGACCAAAAAATTGGACACCAGTGCTGTAGAGAAACCATGTTCAAGTTGTGAGCATGTATTGAGCACCCATGGTTTATCTCCCAGAAGTCTAAGCCCTAGAGATGCAGGGAGGCCCAAGAATTGCCCTGCCCTTCAAGCACTCACAGGCAGTTAGATTGGGTGAAATTGTTATTTATACTTTTCAACAGTCACTATCCCCTGAATCTCTCTATTTGGGGTTGGTAAACTAGACTGAGGGCCAAGTGTGGCCAGTAGCCTATTTTGTTTTGTTTTGTTTTAAATTGTGTTGAAATACACATAACATAAATGTATCATCTCAACCATTTTGAAGTGTATAATTCAATAGTGTTAAATATATTCACATTGTTGTAAAACCAATCTCCAGAACTCTTTTCATCTTGCAAAACTGAAACTCATTAAGAAAACAACCCATCTTCCTTCCCCCCAGCCCCTGGCAACTGCCACTCTACTTTCTGTTTCTATGATTTTGACTACTCGAGGTACTCCTATGCATAGAATCATGCATCATTTGTCTTTTTGTAGCTGGCTGACTTCACTTAATATAATGTCCTCAAAACTGCACCCATGCTGTAGCATGTGCCAGGATTTCCTTTCTTTTTAAGGGCTGCAATGGCAGAGTTCATATGGGCTGCAAAGTCTAAAATTTACGGTGTAGTTCTTTACAGAAAAAAAATTGCCAAATTGCTTCAGATAAGCAAGAATTGGTTATGTAAATTCCCTTATCTTCTTGTTTAAAATGAATAGAGCATATACATAATAACAGCTTGCACACAATTTTACAGATGATAACTTTCACACACGTTGCTGCACTGTGCCATGGTATGGTATTTAAAGACGAGGAAACTGAGACTTGGATTCCTGTTCCTAGCCAGCTCTCGTTCTCATGGCACAGGGCAGTGGTTTGAAGTGATTTCTGCTCACCTTAGACTCCCTTATTTTAAAACCATCCCCTAGTTTTCAGAAACGACCTTGCAGAAAATGTAGCATGGGGTAGAATTTCTTCAAGCTTCTTCACCAACTAAATTTACCTTTCTATTAGGCTGTTCTCACACTGCTATAAGGATATACCTGAGACTGGGTAATTTATGAAGGAAAGAGGTTCAATTCATTCATAGTTCTGCAGGGCTGGGGAGGCCTTAGGAAATTTACAATCATGGTGGAAGGGGAAGCAAAAAGCATGTCCTTCTTCTCATGGTGGCAGCAAGGAGAAGTGCAGAGAGAAGCAAGGAAACAGCACCCTATAAAAACCTCATGAGAACTCATTCACTACCACAATAGCATGGAGGTAACTGCCCAGATGATTTAATTACCTCCCACCAGGTTCCTCCCATGACACATGGGGATTATGGGAACTATAGTACAAGTTGAGATTTGGGTGGGGACACAGCCAAACCATATTAAACTGCTTCTGTCCTTGCTTTCTGTCTCAGAGGGACTACTCCCTCCATCTGAGCTTATGGTCCCATCTCATCCCACTTTCCCTGGAAGCTCCATCAGCCATCCTCTTTTCTTATGTGATCGGTCTTTCCATTTTCTGAGTCATTGGCCTCTGCTTTCAAACAATACTGCTTCCCTAAATACATCTGTAGCTACCTAAACACATAGATGGGACAGATATAAATATTTTCATGTAATAGTATATGTCTGTTGTCTAGCTATTGATTGAGTTATCATCTCTCTTTTTCTATCTATCTATCTGTCTATCTATCTATATATCAATCAATCAATCATCTATCTACCTATCTAATCTTTCCAACCTGCCTTTCCTGCAAGTTACCATTTTCTATTAGGACTTTAATTATTTTATTTATTTTGGTAGCAAGTGACAGAAAAAGCAACCTGAATGAATTTAAGTCCCAAGAGGGATTGGTAGGATGGACCCCAGGGTGGCTCAGAGAGCTGAAATGAAAGCCAAACAAGCAGCCAGGCTTCAGGAAAGATGGCTGAGGATGGCTCAGGCCCCTGAGGGGCTCCAGAGGATGCCCTGTCTCTGTGTTACACTTCTCTGCTTTTCTCTCTGTGGCTTCATTCACCTGGACTATTTCACCACCAAGCTGGAAACATGGCTGTGGGTGTCTCTCAGGGTCATATCTCTTCAGCATTGCCACCAGAAAGGAATGACCAACTTTTAGTTCCAATGGAATAATCCTCAGGGATGACTCCAATTGCCCTTTCTGGGGCCACATGCCACCCTGCAATGAGTACCATGATTGCAACACTCTCAGACCCCTGTGCTGAGCAGTTCTTCAAAGGAAGGTAGGCTTGCTGTAACCTGAAGGAAAGAAGTGGCACTGAGCAGCAAAAATGAATGGATTTTCACTACAAGCTCTATTTTGTTTCTCTTTTCCACCAAATGTATTCAAGGCACTGCCATGTTTTGTATATCTACTTAATCAACTTTCGGTCACTCAACCAATTCACTCAGGCTCACCTTCCGTCTCTATAAATACGTTGTTAAGGTCGCTGATGTCCTTGTCCATCTTTGACTTCTCTAGAGGGCTTTGGACCTATTCAGTCTCCTCCCTTCATCTGCCATGGCTTCAGTGGTGACACTCTCTCCTAGTTCTCCTGTTTCTCTGCGATATTTCATTCTCTTCTTTGGCCTTTGCCCTACTGATTATTTCTTTAAAATGTTTATCCCTCAGGCCAAGACTTTGCTCTGATTCACACCATACATTTCAACTGGGCATTGTGATGGCCTCCTGAGCCATCACCAATATAAACCAGGGACTCTGGCTGGCCCGGTGGCTCACACCTGTAATCCCAGCACTTTGGGAGGCCAAGGCAGGCAGATCACCTGAGGTCAGAAATTCGAGACCAGCCTGGCTAACATGGTGAAACCCCGTCCCTACTAAAAATACAAAAAATTAGCTGGGGGTGGTGGCACACACCTGTAGTGCCTATAATCCCAACTACTTGGAGGCTGAGGCAGGAGAATCGCTTGAACCCAGGAGGCGGAGGTTGCAGTGGGCCAAGATCGTGCCTTTGCACTCCAGTTTGAGCAACAAGAGCGAAATTCTGTCTCAAAAACAAACAAATGAACAAAAAAAAAAACAAAACAAAAAAACAGGCACTCCCAGGTCACTAGATAACAGCCCTTTCTCCATGCTGGTCTCCCGGTAGGCATTTCCTAGCTCTTCCTCTGGATGTCCTTCAGGTACTTCTCATATGTACAGAAACAGACTTACCATTTTTTCCTCCCTGGCTTCCCCTCTAAGAACCTGCTTTTGTGAAGTTCCATCTTGGGTATTGGCACCATCATCCTCCCAGTCTGCTAAGCCAAGAACCTGGCTTCACTTGCCCTCCTCACTCCTCAAATAGGCAAGACAAGCCCATCTCATACATATCTGTCAGATCTATGTTTTGTTTTGTTTTCTCAGTGCCCATATCCACTGCTTTGGTTCTGAAAGTCATCATTGCTTGCCAGAACTATTTGTAAAAGTTTGCACACTCACCTCCCTGTGTGTAAACTTTTCCTAATTCCTTTTCCAAGTTTTTCCAGAGTACAATCTGATCTTGTTGCTCCTTCGCTTAAAAATGTGCATCATTTCCTTGCCTTCTGAAGCCCTACACAATGGGCTTAACCAAAATTCACGGGTTTAATGGCTCCTTTCCATGCAGCCCTTGATTCACACACTTCAAACTGAACGCTGTTCTCTTCAGGCTTTTTGAAATATTTCATGTTTATTTCTGTCAAATTCATACATGTGCATAGTTTTTATAGTGAAAAAATTGTATATTACAAGGTTTATTGTGAAAAACAGTAACCTCTGTTTCTGCTCCTTTTAGAAGTAACCATTTTCAACTCTTTCCACTGTTTTTCTTTTCTTGTTCTTTTTTCTTTTGTTTTCTTTTCTTTTGGTGTTTGCCTCCATATTCCTAAATAAATGTTCTCTTTTGAGTTCTCAGATTTAGCGTTTACATTTATTTTGTCCTCTCCTGCCTATCTGACTCACACACATACACTTTCCCTTCCATATCCTTGCACTGTAATTATGGAGTAAGTTTTGACAGAAAGATATTCAAATTCTGCATTAATATAACCTTGAATATTTTTCACAACTGAGCCATGTTTTAAATCAAGAACTACGTTTCCATCCTTGAACAACTCTTTATTTTCCCGTGCGTTAATAATTGTCATGATTTTTGAATTGTTTACTTTTCTATATACCAATCAGTGATTCAGTCCTAAGCTGGTTGCCAGAAGTTAAAACATTCTCTCAATATATTCACAGGTGGGGGTAATCCATCTGTTTTATTTATGTTCTTGGAATTCATCTTCTGAATTTCTCTATCTCCTCATATGTTTCAATTTGAGGGGAGTGAAGATGAGGTTAGGAGAAGGCACTCAGAAACAAAATACTAAGTACAGCACTCTAGCATTTCGAAGGAAGAGAAAACACTTTTCCTCAGATGTCAACCCCACTTACTTTATTTTAAAAATCATCAAATCAGTTTATTTCCTATGTCAAGGTATTGCATCTTCTTGAGCTACACGGCCTGGTGTTTTCTTTCTGACTAGTTCATTGCTACTTATACACAGCTGGAAGGCACTTATAAAAATAGCCTCTTTCCTGGACACAGTGGCTTGAGCCTGTAATCCCAGCACTTTGAGAGGCCAAGGCAGATGGATTGCTTGAGGCCAGGAGTTAATGACCCGCCTGGGCATCATGGTGAAACCTGTCTCTACTAAAAATACAAAAAATTAGCTGAGCATGGTGGGTGCATGCCTATCGTCCCAGCTACTTGGGAGGCTGAGGTGGGAGAATCATTCGAGCCTGGGAAGTCAAGGTTGCAGTGAGCCGAGATCATGACACTGCACTCCAGCCTGGTCAACTGGAGTAAAATCCTGTCTCAAAATAAATAAATACAAATAAAATAAAATATTGCTTCTTCCATCAATGTGTTGTGGGATGATGATAATGTTGATGAAGATGATAATGACCCTATGGAAGATAATGCTCAAATATCTCTAAATCATATCTGTTTTGATCTTGCAAAGGACATAGAGCAGCCACAGAACAGGAGCAATCAGCCTGCTGTGTCTACACAACAGCCCTAGAGATTAAATTGTGATTACTCTCATTTTACAGAGGAGGAAATGCCAGCAGCTTGCCCAGGTCCACACAAATAGTGTTTATGGAACTCAGGAGTGGAGCCCAGGAAGTCTGACTGAAGAGCCCATACCTTCCTCTGTGTGGTACCACCCTGGAACCTTAGAAATGATATACTGGGTGTGGTACCAACGGACAGAGTAACAAAATACTGTTACTTTTCTCTCTGGTCTCACTTCTAGAACCAACTGCGCACACCCCATGTCCCAGGATTTCAGACTTTGTAGTCATTCCCTCACTCTGCCACGTCTTTGTGCCTTTGCAGATGCTGTTCCACTGCCATGGACTCCCTCCCCATGTCTTCCTGGAAAATATTTGTTCACCTCTTAGGACAATTCAGTTATCACTTCCTGGAGGGACACTTTCCCTGACTTTCCCAGAAGATTTCCTTCTCCATGTTCTGCAGGGACACCATTTATCCTGCTTCCACTATAGCATGAATCAGTGCTCTCTATACATGTGTCTAATGCAGTGCTTGGACCTCTGAAGGTATTTAGTAAAAGTTTATCTGATGAGTAGACAAATGAATCAATGAATGGATGATGAATTTTCTTAAGTAAACTTTCTCCATAGAACAAGAACCTTGCAATTCGCCAGAACAATTTTCTCCAATTAAGAAAATTTCCCCAAACTCTTCCCTCCATGGTTTACCTTCTCCTAAATTCATTTTTTTTGGTTGTTGTTGTTATTTAAAATATTGCATAGTGGAAAGTGGCTGACTCTGAATTTCTAACTAACTGGTTTGATTATACTCAACTGAGTGCAAATATTCCTTTCCGCTCTTTTGTTATTCTTTGCAGTATTCAACATACCTATTACTCATAAAAATGTGACTTCCTGCTTTATTTCCAGTACAACATGAAATCTACCAGAGAAGTTTCCATAAAACCCACCAGAGAAAATGAAACCTAGCAGAGACAGAAGATTGTATCTGTTCCTGTGGCTCCCCACCGTCCGCTCACATCATGTAATTCTGCTTAGCACTTCTGGGCCCATTTCCTTCAAAGCACTTTCCAAGCATGACCTAAGTGATGTATCACAGGCGAGGGGGTGGGATGCCAGGAACTTGAGCTGTAAATGCAGAACTGTTAAACTCAGTTTCGGAGGAAATTAGATTTTAGAGTTGGAAAAGAAATATGGTCCTGATACTAACACCCTGTCTCACTTCAAATGACCAAACCTCCACCTCTCCTCTGACATCTCCTCCATGAAGACAAGGGGGATATTATGTTCGCTGGAAGAGTGACTGAGAAGTGTTTTTTCCCCAGATTATGGAAAGCTATAATCCCCAATGGGCAGCCACATTAAAGGACAATTTTTTTCAAGGTTGTCAAAAAAAGAACTGCCAACACTTCATAAACAAAACACAGTATACTGGAAAAGCCAGTAATCATTCGAGAACACACATAATATTGTAATAATAGCACTTGCTATTTATTAAGTGCCTACTGTGTGCCAGGTATTATACATACAATATCATTAATCCTTTTCACAACACTCAGAAAAAGGTAATGAATCTTCATAAATGAAGCCTTTTCCCAAGTCCAGTCTCTGTGACCCCTTTTAGTGTCAGTGTAGGGGGATTCTCTCACATAAGGACACCTTTTAGAAAATGCCACCAGGTGAGGAAGAGGCTAGGGATTAAATAAGAAATTCTGCGCACTGAGGGAACTTATTCAGAATTAGTTTTTCAATCTCATGGAAAGCTCTGGTAGGTTCAAGTTAGCACAGCTGTGACCACTGGGGAGTGGTACTAGGGCCTGTGTATCCAGAGAGGGGAAGCTTTCGGTTTTTAGTGGGTAGCCTTCTGTATCACTCACAATTATGTTTTATGTAGTGATTTAGGAATTTCAAAATATTATAATGAAGATACAAGTATAAAGATCCTTTATGGCAGGGCACGGTGGCTCATACCTGTAGTCTCAGCACTTTAGGAGGCCAAGGCAGGTAGATCACTTGAGCTCAGGAGTTTGAGACCAACCTGGGAAATGTGGTGAAACCCTATCTTTACAAAAAAATACCAAAAAATTAGCCTGGGCACACCTGCAGTCTTGGCTGCTAGGGAGGCTGAGTGGGGAGAATCACTTGAGCCCAGGAGGTCGAAACTGCAGTGAGCTATGATTGTGCAACTGAACTCCAGCCTTGGGTGACAGACCAAAACCCTGTCTCAAACAAACAAACAAACGATTCTTGACAATCCAGATCCTATTTCCATGTGTTACATCTCCTTCCTCTCTGGCGTTTTCTGCAGATTCAAGTAGCCATCCTTAAGTTCTTCCTGCAGGTAGGGGTGGGCTCCGTCTAGTTCATCACCGGATCTGCCACATCTGGCAACTGCTCCGTGCCTAGTGAGTGCTCAGTCATTATTTATTGAATGAATTCTCTCCAGGAATTCAGCATTTTCGGTTTTTCTTTTAAAGCTGATATAAAAAGTGAAACGTTCTAGATGTCTTGGGACTGACATGGCATTTTGGTGCATTTGTTTGGATTAGCTTGCAAATTGCTCACCAAATGGCACAGGCTAATGAGAAAAGAAAACTAGGCAACATAGCTGACATGTACGTGCTAGGCTAAGGCCAAGAGCACAGTGTCAGACTATGGAATGATAACTGCACAGACATTACCAGGGCCTTCACCGTATGAACATGAGGAGCTTAAAAGCACCTGCCCCATGGAGGTCAGGATGACACGTGTTAAATCAGTGATTTCATGTTAACCAAAGAACATCATCTGTCACATTAACGTTGTTAATTGGACTTTTATAAGATGTGCATTTTATTTTTAAATTTTCGATTTGTGAGTGTATAAAAGCCATAAGCAATATTTATAATCTTGTGTGTGCCTGTGTTTAAGTAATAATATGAACAAAATACCAAGTCAAACACTGGGGGTCTGTCAGGGAATCAATTTGGAGAACTACAATTTCAAATTGTTATTGAAAATACTAAAGCAGACAAAGCCAAGGACAAGAGCCCTATGGCATGTACCTTGAATTATTAATACACAGTTTGGATATATTTTGTCAGTCAGGTAAAAATACACGTAATGGAACTATTACCCAAGCTGTGCATTTTATCCACAGGATATAATCACAGCTTTATGTGCTGTTTATCAAAATTAAGGATACAAAGTCTTTGGCCTCTTCCTCCTATCCACCTAGTACTAGAAGTTGTTCATTTAACGGATGTCTACAGAGAGCCCTGTAGGTACTGGACCCTGTTTTAGGGGCTTGGGATCCCAGCCTTGGGAGCTTTCAGTGCATAATCCTTCCAAAGTTTTCCTCAGACCTCCACCAAGCTGTGGCTCTACCTCTGATACTGTTTACCAGATTGCATGCAGTTTTTATTATCATACATCAATTAACATAACCAGGCAACCAGAAATGAGACATATGCAGTTTCTGCCTTTCTGGAGACTTGAACTTCACTAAGTTGAGCTTCCACTGTGTTTGTGAACTCACTCCTGAGGCCAAGGAGCAGCCAAGCATCCCCAGCTCGTGGCTTTTCTCCCTGCTTGGCTTCTTTCTCCACAGGCCTAGGAGACTTGTGTGATTTGGCCTGGATTTATACATGTAATTCATTTTAATTCTGTATACCTCGTCTGCCCATTCAGTAGATCCTCCCTCTGAGAAACACAGACCCCTCAGCATAAGAGACCTGATTTATGTAGAGAAGTGATCATGCGTTTTAATTGACATCAAGTTGAAAGAGTAGGAAATAAAATTGTATAAAACCTCATTACAGTTATATGTAATATATGCATGCATTCTAAAAAGATTGAGAGGGAAATTGTTATGTTACTATATATATTATTATAAATATGTTAACAGTTCCTTGCTTTTTATGTTTTTCCCATTGAACTTGAACATAATTAAAATTTAATAAAATAACTAAATTTAGTTGACATGACATGTTTGGGTGACCATATGATGGCTTCAAGCTTTCACAACTTTTAAAAATACTCACAAGAAGGTGATCCGGATTAGCCTTAAACTTACAACACAATTGCCCACAAAGTTATTTTTTTCCTCTTTTATTCTTTTGTTTTGTTTTATTATGGGGGTATATGCTTTGCCAAGTGTTCTAGACTGTTAACTGTTTCTATGATTTATCAAAAAGAAAATGTTGACAATGATTTTGATTTTATATTCTCCACTTCTCTCAATGTCCTTGAAATATAGTTTATCAGGGCTGGGTGAGATTCAGTTTCTTCTTTATATGTTTGGTCCGGTTTTGGGAAATCAGCATTTCTGTCTTAAAAAGAAAAAGATAATTAAAGAAGTTTATCTCTAATTTACCTTCAGGTCTAAAACAGTACATTAAGAACAACTCTGTATAATATGCAGATGTGAAAAGGTCTATCAAATATAAAGGAACTATAAACAATTGAACTTGAAATGACAAATTCATATAAATTTAACAAGGAGCGGAATAATACAGTAGTGACTTAGTTTTGGTTATAAAATAAAAATTATTTAACTTCTGAGACAATTAACAGTTGCTAATGTAAAAAAATTAAGAAATAGTGAATATTAATATAAATTGTAAAATGCTTTTCCTCCAATATCTCTGTATTCTATTAAGAGATAATATGTTAGCCAGTCACAAATGAACAAATATTGTATGATTCTGCTTATGTTAAGTACCTAGGGTAGTCAGATTCATAGACGGAAAGAATGGTGGTTGCGAACTGGGGAGAGGGAAGAATGGGAAGTCATTTTTTAATGAGTAGAGTTTTTGTTTTACAAGATGGAAAGAGTAGATGGTGGTGATGGTAGCACAACAATGTGAATGTACTTAATTTCACTGAACTGTACACTAAATAATGGTTAGAATGTTAAATTTTATTTTATGTGTATTTTGCCACAATTTAAAAGAGAGACAATATGTTAATATTATACAAATACAGAAAAGTCTGTTTTACTTTCATATATTTATTTAAGTTGGGAGCATCTTTTTTCCCTAATTATAAAAGTCAAACATAAAGTTGGAAATATAAAAGTAAATTACTTCTTTACAGATGATATGATGAGAATTCTATAAGGTATCTGATAAGAGAATTGATTTTTAAATGATAGAGCATTCTTATAAGTACACATTTACTCAGAAAATGCAATGGAAATACCAATCTTATATATAACTTTTAAAATAAAATACTTAGAAATAAAATTAACAAGAACTTATAAAATTTGAGTGAAGGAAAGCTTAAAACTTTACATAAGACATAAAATAAATTTGAATAATTGGAGAGACATGCGTAGTTCTAAATATGAAGACTCAAAGTGTAAAACTGTTGTCTCAAAATCTATAAATTTAATGTACTCCTTTGCAAAAGTAGATAAATTGATTCCAAAGTGTGTATCAAAGATACATATGTGAGAATACCCAAAAAAGTCTTTTAAAAAAGAAAGAAGAGTAATTAAAGAAGATTGGTACCTCTAGTATTAAAATGTATTCTCAGAACTAATTTTAAATGGCTGGTACTGTTGCTAGAGTAGACAGACAGATGAATGGAACAAAATACAATTCAAAAATAGAGCTAAATGCATATGTGAATTTGCTATATGATAAAAGTATATTCCAAATCACTGGGGGAATTGATGTATTTTTTTTTTTTTAAATTATATGAGGGCATTGGCTAGTTCTTTGGAAAAAAGAAACCTAAGACTTTGCTTTTCGTGCCAAAATAAGTTCCTGAGAGCTCAAGAATGTAAACTTAAAATAAGTTCATAAGTAACTAAATAAAAGTATCAACTAAAAATATGAGCGATAATTTTTTATGAGAATGGAGTGGAAAGGCCTTAAGAATAAAGACTCAAGGGCCAGAAACAATAAAGAAATAGTAAATAAATGCGACTATATCAAAATGAAACACTTCTGCAGAGACTTACCATGGATAACATCAGTAGAAAATGTTAAAACTAATCTCCTTAAGATATAAGGAGCTATTAAAATTAATAAGGAAAAAAACCAACAACCCAATAAAAAAAGAACAAAAAATTTGAATCAGTTTGCCAAGAAAATGAAATGTAGCTTATAAGCTTAATAAAAAGATGTTTATTATAATTCAAATAGGAGTACAAAATTTAAAGTGATATGCCATTTTACACAGCAGATAAGATTGGCTATGTTGTTTTAGTAAGAGTTTAGGGAAGCAAGCACATTTATCCACTGATAAGAAAAAAAGCAAGAATTGTTACAACTTCTTTGGAAGGCCTTTATGCAACAAATATCAATATTTTAAATGTTCATTTAATGTTCATTTAAAATATTGATATTTGTTGCATTAAGGACTTCCAAAGAAGTTGTAACAATTCTTGCTTTTTTTCTTATCAGTGGATAAATGTGATAATTACTGGATAAAATAGAATTAATATTTATTTTATCCAGTAATTATCAAAGCAGGGTTTTATCTTAAAGATATACCTTCACTTGACATCAAAGGCATCTATGTACAGGCTGTATAAAGGGTGCTCATTTCAGCTTTCTTTTAATATCAAAGGACTAGTAATATCAATCCATAAATAAAAGATCTGTTAAGTAAATTAGGATACCTCCATGAAATGGAGTATTACAGTCATGATAAGAATAAGTTAGATATAATAGTTTTAAGGCCCAATAGACAAAATGACTGAAACAAAATACAGAGGGCCCAGAAACAGAACAAATGATATATGCTCAATTCAAATTCAGTAAAGTAGAATACCAAATAGCCATTAAACATAATAGATATCAGTAATGCAAAAAGTAGGAATTAAAATAGGTTTCTATTTTCACCTGTCAATGAGCAAATAAAGAATGGTAACATAGGTATGAGTCAGGCTACTAATTTATTCTTGTTTTTGTTGATTTATGTATGTGGTTTTGTTCATTCATTTAATCAATATTTATTATGTAATATACTGTACATTATGCCAGGCACTGAGTTCTTATTGCTCAAAGACTACTTGATGAGAGTATAAATTCCAGTTGCGATAGTATAAATCTATAGCTTAAAATAGTCATACTTTTTACTGAACAATTTATCTTCTAGAAATTTATCTCATATAAATAATCAGGTAAGTGTGCACAGGAGTATTTGAAAGGATATTTAGTATAGCATTTGTGGGTAATGATTAAATGTCTAAAATTCCTCCATTCTTATATGTTATACTTCTTGTAATGTGATGTTGCAGATTCTCTCACCAAGCAATGGAATCTGTTCTTCACTCCTTGATTCTGGGTTGGACAGGTGACTTGGGTTGGACAAAAAGACATTACTAAGCATGTTAGAAACAAAGGCTTGACAAACACCTGCACACTGGGGCTTGCTGTCCAAGCCTCTGAGACGGTCTGCTGGTGAAGAAGCCCAGGCTGGACTGCTGTGGATGAGAGACCACACAGAGAGAGGACCCAGCCATTTCAGCTGTGTCGGCTCCCCAAGTTGTTTCACAGAATCATGAACTAAAAAAAAAAAAATGTTGTTCTTTTAAGTCATGAAAATGTGAGATGATTTATTACACAGTGAAAGCTAATTGATAAGGCATTATTTGTTAATTCCAATCAATAATCCACCTATATGTTTACCAGAAATACACATAGGTAGGTTAAATTCATACAATGGTGATAAAGTTTGGATGTGTGTCCCCTCCACATCTCATGCTGTGTTGAAATGCATCCTCCAGTGTTGAAGGTGGGCCTAGTGGGAGGTGTTTGGGTTGTGGGGGCAAACATAATGAATGACTTGATGTCCTCCTGTGGTAATGAATGAGTTCTTGTTTCGGTTGTTGATTTGAGAGCTGGTTGTCTAAAGGAGCCTGGCATCTCCTCCTCTTCTCTATACCTCTCTCTCTTTCTCTCTTGCTCTATCTCTCTTTCCTGTTCCTTCTCATCACTGTGTGACATGCCTGCACCCTCCTCACTTTCCACCATGAATAAAAGTTTCCTGAGGTTTCACCAGACACTGAGAGCTGCTGGTGCCATGCTTATACAGCCTGCAGAATTATGCGCCAAATGAACCACTTTTCTTTATAAATTACCCAGTCTCAGGTACAGCAACTTAAAACTGACTAACACAGAAAACTGGTGCCAAAGAGGGGGGGCATTACTGTAAAGATACCTGAAAATGTGGAAACAGCTTTGGAGCTGGGTTACAGGCAGAGGTTGGAAGAGTTTAGAGAACTCAGAAGACAGGAAGGCAATGGGAAGTTTGGAGCTTCTCAGAGACTGGTTAAGTGGTTGTGAAGCATTCTGAAATGCTTTTAGAAACATGAATGGTGAAGGCGAGGCTAACAAGGTCTCAGATGGAAATGAGCAAGTAATTGGGAACTGAAGCAAAGGTCACCGTTGTTTATGCCTTAGCAAAGAACTTGGCTGCATTGTGGATTTGTGGAAGGTTGAACTTAAGAGCGATGATTTAGGGTGTCTGTTGGAAGAAATTTCCAAGCATAAATGCATTCAAGAGGTGGCATGGCTGCTTCTAACAACCTGCATTCAGATGTGGAAGCAAAGGACTTCAAGTTGGAACTCGTAATTAAAAGGGAAGCAGAGCATAAACAACCTGGCTATGTGATAGAGAAAGACTCCAAGCAGGCTGCAGAACAACCACTTGCGAAGAGATTAGCATGACTAAAAGGAAGCCAGGTGCTAATAACCCACACAATGGGAAAAAGGCCATGAAGGCATCTCGGAAGTCTCTGAGGCAGCCCTTCAGCTTTGGGAGCCAGGCCCAGAGTGCCCCTGTTCTGTGCTGCCTCAGGAGGCTACTCCTGCATCCTGCCTGCTCCAGTTCCAGCCTCAGCTCAGAGGGCCCAAGGTACAGCTCAGGCTGCCACTTTGAAGAGCCACTGTAAGCCTTGGAGGTTTCTGCATGGTATGCAGAATACAAGACTAAAGCAGACTTGGCAGCTTCTACCTAGATTTCAGCGAGGTATCCGAAAGCCTGGGGCAGAAGCCTGCTGCAGGGGCAGATTCCCTTCAGAGGGCTTCTACTAGGGTACTGCTAAGTAGAAATGTAGAATCCCCACCGGGACACTGCCTAGTCCCCACACAGAGTCCCCATCAGGACACTGCTGTGCCCTTCAGACCCCAGGATGGTAGAGCCACAAGCAGTCTGGAAAACTTGCAGACACTCAACTTCGAACAATGAGAGCAGCCACGGGGGCTGGATCCTGCAAAGCCACAGAGGCAGAGCTGCCTGAGGCTTTGGGAGCCCACACTTTGCCCCAGGGTGCCCTGGATGTGGGACATGGAGTCAAGGGAGATTATTTTGGAGCTTTAAGATTTAATGTCTGCTCTGCTGGGTTTCAGATGTGTGTGGGGTCTATTGCTCCTTTCTTTTGGCCAATTTCTCCCTTTTGGAATGGAAATGTTTACTCAATGCCTGTACCACCATTGTATCTTGGAAGTAGATTACTTGTTTTTTACTTTCCAGGCTCATAGGTGGAAGGAACTTGCCTTCATTCTCAGATGAGACTTTGGACATGGGACTTTGGACTTTTGAGTTGAGGCTGGAATGAGTTAAGGATCTTTTGGGAAGGGATGATTGTACTTTGCAATATGAGAAGGACATGAGATTTTGGGGACCAGGGACACAATGATATAGTTTGGATGTGTATCCCCTCCAAATCTTGTGTTCAAATGTAATCTCCAGTGTTGGAGATGGGCCTAGAGGAAGGTGTTTAGATTATGGGGCAAATATCTCATGAATGGCTGAGTGAGTTCTTGCTCTGGCAGTTCACAGGAGAGCTAGTTTTTAAGGGAGCCTGGCACCTCCCCCCACCTCTTACTCCCTCTCTAGCCATGTGACATGCTTGCTCCTACTCTGCCTTCCATCATGAGTAAAAGCTTCCTGAGGCCTCACCAGAAGCCGGGCAGGTGTTGGTGCCATGCTTATACAGCCTGCAGAGCGAAGAGCCAAATAAACCTCCTTCTTTATAAATTACCCAGTCTCAGGTATTCCTTTATAGCAGTGGGCTAGTGCAAATGGAATATAAGACTGCTGTTAAGAATGATGATGTGGGCCGGGCATGGTGGCACACTCCTATAATCCTAGCACTTTGGGAGCCCGAGGCGGGTGGATCACAAGGCCAAGAGATCAAGACTATTCTGGTCAACATGGTGAAACCCCGTCTCTACTAAAAATACAAAAATTAGCTGGGCATGGTGGCGCGTGCTTGTAGTCCCAACTACTTGGGAGGCTGAGGCAGGAGAATTGCTTTAACCCAGGAGGTGGAGGTTATGGTGAGCCAAGATCTTGCCATTGCACTCCAGCCTGGGTAACAACAATGAAACTCCATCTCAAAAACAAAAAACAGAAACAGAAAAAACAAAACAAAAAAATGATGATGTGGATTCATATTTACTGACATGGAAAACTTCTTGATGTGCTAAGTGAAAAAAAAGACAGCTATGAAACAGTATGTAGAATGTGATTTCTATTTGTTTTTTTTAACTATGCATATGTCTGCCATTTTATATTCTAATGTTAACAGTGGTTATTTTTGATGATTTCTTAGATTTTAAAAATACTTTTTATTTATATCTGTTCTCATTTGTCTACTTGGATTAAAAGAAATAATAAGAGTTTGGGTTTTTTTCATAGAAGAAATACTGAATCCAGTCTGATTTCTATAAGATTTTAATTAACTGACTTATTTTATTTTAATAGACAACTAGTAATTGTACATATTCATAGGGTACATAGTGATGTTTTGACATATGTGATGTATGTATCAGGTAAGAGTAATTAGCATATCCATCATCTCAACCATTTATCATTTCTTTGAGAACTAGCTTTTTAAAAAGCCATCATCTATATATATATCCCGCTCCCCATATGCATCCCGCTCCCAGCACCATCCTCTTTCCATTTCTCCCCTCACCTCCGCTTTTGGAGACTGCTTTTGCAGCCCTGCCCAAGGGCTCTGCTTCTGTGTCTCTCTCTCGCTTTCCTCTCTGTGGTTGTTGGCCTCCATGAAACATTCATTATTATTTTATTTTTTGCCTCTGTCACAGTCCCTTTCTATCCTACTCAGGTTCCCATGAAGGATCTGTGTTTGTGAATGAGATCTGAGAGCACTTGGCTGCAGACATACTTTTGTCTTTTCAGAAGGCAAAGTAATGTGAGAAGACATAGGATGGAATGAACGTTACAAGTGCCCAGGGATAGTATTGATATGGGTGGCGGGAGACGGCAAAATTAGTGCATGAGAAAAAATGCCTTCTGGCTCAATGTGAAAACATAATGCAATGATAATATGTTGCACTTCCCATCCTCCCCAGTGTCTGCTTAGTATTTTTATTATGACTTTTTTTTAAAGAGCTCAATATCCTTTCCAGAATGTTTGTAAAATTCTGACTAATCTTGAGATAAACAGACAATCCCTTTTCAGGGATGGAAAAACAGAGTACCAAAATGATCGGGTGATATGTCTTTGGACAGAGGAAAACCTAGTTTTAAACTCTGTCATCTGATTATTACTAGTGAGCTAAGTACTTTAAACTTCCACAGTTAGAAATTCTGAAAGGAATAGCATTGCCACACTGATGGTCTTTTCACAAGTAAAATGTCATTTTGCTATGGAAAATTTTAAACACCACTGATGAAAAAGTAACAAGTAGTCTTAGATTGGAAAAATAACAATGGAATTTGTCTCTACTTTTTTACCAGTCTCTCTATGTCACTATTTATTCACCTTTCCCTCCATACATGACGTGGACACACATTTTTTTAGGTGGGTTTACACAGGTAAATTTACCATGTTTTGAGGCATTTGAGGTAGCCTGTGAGCCTTTGTATCAGGTTTTCCAAACACTCAATCAAAATGCTAAGTGATGCAGTATAATTATGTGGTTTTATGAGCTTGAGGACAGTTTTTATTTTTTTAATTGGTTCAGCCCCATGTTTTCCCTAATGGTTACAAATGATTAGAGGCTTGGAGCTATGAAATCTGCTTAGTGAAAGGTAATCCTGCCCTGGTAGTTATTCACTGTGCCTAGGAAAAGAAAGTAGTGTTTAATATATCATCAGTGTAAATGGTTGTGCTGATGCTAAACTGAAGCAACTATTAGCTGTGGGTGTGTGTTAATCCATAATTACAGTTGAACCTCTTTCTTGAAGTCACCAAAGATTTATCTTGGATTCTTTAATACCATGCAGTAAGTATGGGAATAAATTCCTCAAAGCTGTATATAATCACACTGAAGCACATTTCTCTTCAATGTGTGCTCTAAACTGTGTACGTGACTCTATTCTTCACTGGAAATTCCTATCATATTGGCCTATGCCTTTTTCTGGTTGTTTCTCATTATAATATCACCTTTAAGTCTAAACATATTGAAGGAGCAGATAGATATGACAGCAAGACCAAAATAATGTGGGTTTTCACTAAGCACTCTCTTTTTAAATCATGTAGAAATTGTCTCACTGCTCGGGTAAACGCCCCTTTTTTTCCACTCTTCCCTGTAAGAGAAGTTTGGAGGCTGAATTACAAGCATTATGGGACAGGGTGGGTGTCAGTACTAAGATTCAAAGGAAGAACAGTACACCAGTTTGCTAAGTCAGACTAGTGCTTTCAAATAAGGTGATCAGAAACTCATTGTTCCTCAAATCTTTACAACCTATTATGTGCCAAGAATTGTGCTGGGTGCTCTAAATACGCATGTCCTAGGCCCCGTTTTCAGGAAGATGTGGCTGGAGTCTAGCTGGAGACACAGGCAGGCAAGGACATCTGCATTGCAGTGTGATTCGTGAAGACCATAGAGGAAATTATGCAATGCAAGTATTGGCTAAATTAGGTGGGCGAAGGCCAGAGGGGTCTTCAGTGAAGAAATAGTGATCATAGACACAGAGGCTTCCAATGCAGGCATTGGAGCGGGGCTGGATGCAAATCACACTTCTACGGAGCACTCATTCCATGAGCTTGGGCAGATTTTCTCATCTACACTCAACTTTGGTTTCCTTATCAGTAGAAATGTAATAGATAATACTAGTGAAGCAATACACATGAAAGTTTAGTACAATCCCTGGCACATAGTAAAATCTTTTCAAATGGTAGGTCTTATTATTATTATATTGCTCACCACCCTCACATTATAGATGAGACCGATGGAAGCCTCTGGGGGAGAAGTCTATTATCCCAGTGCACGCCACTGTGTGAGCTGGAGCATGGTTTTCAAACTCTGTGTCCACATTTCTTCAGTTACACCATGACACCTGGGAAGCTGAGCCCACTGAGAAGCCAGGCTTCTCTGAGCATCTTTTAGACTTTGTCTAGGTTGTGCCACTATGCAGAACAGCAAACAAATGGCCATGTTGCCTTTGTACTTGTGGAAATGACCTTTCTCCAGTAGGGCAAAGGGTTACTATTCTTTCTCTGTGAATATGGTCTGAGATGGGCAAAGTGGGGAAAGCAAAGGAGGAGATGGAGAAGAGAAAAGGATGGGAGGCAGAAGGGCAGCAGAATCAGAGAAAGGGCCCTTTGTCTCCAGCCATGGACACTAAAAACCCAGTTTAAAAGTGGCCTGTTGTCTCCAAAGCACTTAAAGTAGCATTGAGTCATCTTTCTTTTCCACCATCTCCTTGTGTTGGGGTGAGAAGGGGAGAGGAAGTGGGTCCACTCTGAAACACTGACTTTCATAGTGAATGGGGCAGGAGTTCTGTTTAGAGGCAGGAGGTCCAGATGGGCCTTATGAATGGATTTGGCCTGAAGGGACAGTAATGGGGGGGAGAAAAGATTTTGGGAGTTTTGTTTTTCAAGTGTTTCATTTGCAGAATTTATGGTAAAATGCGTAAGTCAAAAACAAAATGGCCCTCTGTTGGCCCAGACATCTGTGGAGTTCTTTGATAAGCTTCCTTGTACTTTTCCAAGGCTACAGAGAACCCTAGAAGGCAGCAAGAACAGGGCAGGAGTGGTGGCGCTGGGGCTGAGTACCTTGGTAATGCAGGGAGATGGGAGTGAAGGAGGACACCTGTGCTTCCTATGGCCTGCTGGAACTTTGAAGGCTGAAGTGCAGCCTGTCAGAAACCTTGTTCAAATGCCATCCTCCTGGGAAATCCCTTCCATTTGTGCAGCTCTACACAGCATCTTCATCTAGACCTCCCACCAGCACCACACAGCAGGAGCAGGTGCAGATCAGTAACATTATTCTGCGGGTGAGGGCCCTGCAGTGTACAGAGGCTGAATACGTGCCTTGGTAAAAGCTAGTAAATAGCAAAGCCAGGACTTGAATTTTGGTTCTCTTGATTCTAAGCCCAGTTCTTTTTCCTTGGTGTTCAGGCCTGCTATCGTGTGTTTCTGTAAATGAGAATTAGTTCATGCACAGTTGGTGGACGATAAATGATGTTGGTATGAGGAGGACATAGTGTTGGCTCATACATGATTTAGCTAAAGGGGTCCCAGTGACAGTAGAATGAAAATATTCATTGGGAGAAAGAGAAACCCTTAGCTTGGCTGCTGCACTGGCATCAGGAGTCCCTGTCAACTGTATTTGTACAGATTCAAAATAGGAACTGACCCCGGTGCTGTCAGGCCGGGCCTGTGTGTCTTCTGGCTCGTGGCCACTTGCACTGCCTCCATGCCCACCTTCATGGGTGGCCCCGCTGACTCACAACTTCACTTCTAATTGCATTGGTTTATCTCTTGTCTGCCTTGCTCTAATTTTCAGCATTTCTACCTCATTATTTCTGTATATTTTTAATATCTAAAGTGAGAGTCCCTGGCCATGTTGGTGGCCTGATGGGCAGCAAGGTCTGTCCCCAGCTACTAGTGATCATTGCTTTGGTTGATGCTTCGGTGACAAAATTGCAAAAGTTTGTAAAGTTCTGCCCCAAATTTATGTTTCTCATTAGCCCTGTTACTTAATCTCTCACCTTCTGATTAGGAATACTTATTTACTGTTGTTAGACACACAAAATCACATGGATTCATTACAAGAATGGGTAATATAAGGTGAATTCTACTACTTTCACTTTACAAAATAAAAAACCCCAGACTTTAAGTGGTTGAGTAATGTTTTCAAGCGGCAGAATAGGAGCTGAAACCAAAGTCAGCCCGACTCTACTCACATTGTGGTCAGTAGCTACCATGTTGGAGAGCACAGCTGTAGATGATCGTGCTCTGCTCTACCATGTCAGTTTTCTGAGCTTCACGGCATTCTGGGCTTGCAATTTGTGACATTTTAAAATATTGCAGAATGACCCGATTATTGGAATACAGAATTGACGCTTTCAGTCACAGAATGGTGTTCTATAAGAAACGTCTTGTTTTGTTCACATTTTTGCAAAACTAAGATTTAAAATTTAAAGGAATACCTGAGTTCAAATACAAAAGAATATTTGACTTGCTCCTAGTTTTTCCCCCCAAGATCACATGGTGAGGTTAGCCTGAAAAGAGAAAACTGGGAGATATTGTAATAGCCAACTTTAAATATTGAAAAGGCAATTTTACGAGAAAGGATCAGATCTCTATATAACCAAAGGTGGCCACAGGGAGAGCAATGGATAAAGAAAAGTCAGTTCTATGTGAAAAGAGAGGAGGCTGGCTTGGAAGAGAGTATGTGCCTTTATCAGAACAAAGTAAGTATATGAAATGTGTGATCTGTGGTCAACCCTAAATAATTACAAAACAAAGAGCAGATTAAATCAAATGTTAATTTTTAAAAAAGGAAATTTTAAAAATAAGATGTAAAGTAAATGAAAAATAAAACAGAAAAGCAATAGAGAAAACCAACAAAGTCAAAAGTCGGAGCTTTTAAGAGATCAGTAAAATTGACAAAACCTTAGCTAGAAGGATCAAGAAAAAAAGGTAATTACCAGTTTTAGGAATGAAAGAAGGGTTATCATGACAGAACTCATTGACACTGACACAATAAGAAGATATTATAAACAATTTTATGTCAGTTAATTTGATGGATAAAATGGATAATATTTTAGAATACGACACGATAAGAAATAGAGTCTGATTAGCCAATAGCTGCTAGAGACTTTGAATTCATAATTTGAAACTTTTCCAGAAGGAAAACTCTAGGCTCAGATGGCTTCACTGGTAAATTCTATCAAACATTTAAAGAAGAAATAATAATGCCTCCACACAACCTGTGTCAGAATAGAGGTGGGGAGAAGACTTCCTAGCTTATTTATTGAGGCCAGCATTACACTGATATCAAACCAAACAAGACTATTCCAAGAAAAGAAAATTACCGACAAATACTCATTATGAATATAGACACAAAAATCCTTGACAAATCAAATTGCTGGGTATTAGCAAATCAAATTCAGCAATTTATAGAAAGAATAATAAATACTTAACCAAGTGGGATTCAAGAATGCAAGAGTGGTTCAACTTTGCAAAATTAATTAGTAATCCACATCCTTAAGAGATTGAAAGAGAAGAAGTCTATGATCATCTCAATAGATGCAGAATAAACATTAGATTTACATTTATGACTTTTCAAAAAGAAAACTCTAAGAAAAATAAGAATAGAGGTAATTTATTTAATCAAGACCACTATGAAGATCGAACTGCTAACATTAGGTTTAATGATGAAATATTGAAGGTTTTCCACCTGAGATGGGAAACAAACCAGAATGTATTTTCTCACTACTGTTATTCAACAATGTAGATGGAGATTATGGACGTTGAAAATAATGAAAGTAAAAGAAGTGAAAAGTGCACAGCTTGGAAAGGAGGAAGTATAACTCTCTCTCTCCACAGATGACATTCTTGTGTACAGAACAAATCCTTAAGAATCTCCAAAAAAAAAAGAAAAGAAAGTACAGCACATATGAGTAAATTTAGTAAAGCTGCTGGAAATGAGAAATCAATATGCAAAAATCAATAATATTTCTACAGTCTAACAATGAAGAATTGGAAAATAAAAATAAAACCTTTTTGGTAACAACATTCAAAAACTTAAAATACTTAGGAATAAATTTAAAGAGATTTGGAAAGAATAGACAAGTAGAGAGTCCAGACATTGATCTATGTGTATAAGACCAAATAATTTTTGCCAAAGACACTAAACCAATGCAATTGGGAATGAAAATTCTTTTCAACAAAAGGTTTTGGAACAATAAGCTATCCATTTTTTAAAATAGCATTGATCTCTGCATTGTATTATATACAAAATTAATTTGAGACAGATCATAGATGGAAAGCATTGATCTCTATGTCATGTCATAAGCAAAATTAATTTAAGATGGATTATAGATTTAAACATAAAAACTAATATAATAATGCTCTAGAAGAAAACAGCAGAGCATCTTTGTGACCTTTAAGTAAACAAGGATTTTTTAGACAGGAATCAGAAAGCAATATCCATGTAAGAAAAAATTGGATACATTGGACTTCATCAAAATTAAAAACATTATTAAGAAAATGAATAAAGAAGGTATGGACTGGGAGAAATTCGCATTATAGATATCTAACAAAGTATTTGTATTCAGAATTTGTAAAGAACAACACCTCAAGGATAGAGAAATTAGCTTTGAAATGGACATTAGACTTAAATAGGCAGTTTACAAAGAAGACAGTAAAATGGCCAATTCTTGCCTGATAGATGGCTCAATACCATTAGCCATTAGGAACATGCATTTTAAACCACAATTGATACCTTTATACACTCACCAAAAGGATAAAATTTTAAAAGACTGACGATGTCAAGAGTCAGGAACATACTCATATCTCTTATGGGTGTGTAAAATAGTACAACCACTCTGAAAAAACTATATGACAGTGTGTTTTTAAAGTTAATTATACATCTGTTCCACAACCAAGCAATTCCATTGCTACATATTTACCCAGAGAAAGAGAATGAGGCCCGCCAAAAGATGTGCCCACGAATGTTCATAGCTTTTCTAGTAATAGCCCAAACCTGGAACCAACCCAAATGTCCATCAACGGGAGAATGGATAAACAGATTTTGGTATAGTCATAAAATAGACTGTGACTCAGCAATAAAAAGTACCACACTGCTAATACACAGCAACATGGAAAAATCTCAGAAACACTGTTTTGAGTAAAGCCAGACACAAATGAATAGATACTATGTGATTTGTATGAATTTCTAGGAAAGGAACCTATATGGGGATAGAAATGAGAATGGTGGTTGTGGATGGCCTGAGGGAAAGAGGGTATACCTAGAATGGGCAACAGGAAACTTTTTGGGGCATAGAAGATGTTCTATATCTTAATAGGGGTGTAGATTATACAGGTGGATACGTTTGTAAAAACTTATCCCTGGAGATTTATACAGGGCACTGTATGTAAATTCTACCTCAATAAAACTTTATTGAGATAATAAAATAGCAACAGCCTTATCTTTAAAGGTTATAGTCCTTCTGTGTGCATTGTAGAAGGAGTAGCTATGAAGGACTTAGCAGACACTTCCAATTCAGTCGTCGTTTTCTTGAGCCAGAACTATCCATAGAACATGGTGAATTGTGGGTGCTCTCATCCTGCCTTCTTCCAGTCCCAGAATCTGATCACCCTGTTGCTGATTCTGAGGAAGACCAGAAGCTGAGACATAATATCAGCTTCTGAGATAAAAGCAGTGTGACCTACAGGGACAATGATTAATTTTAGAATATGACAGACCTGGTTTTGACCCCAAGCTCCACCACTTATTCTGGGACAAATTGCTGAATTTGTCCTGAGCCTTGACTTCCATTTTTGTAAAATGAAGATAACCATTCTTGCCTGGAGTGTGATTGTGAGGAGCAGTTCCAAGCTTTCTCCTTTAGTGGCTTCTGTGAAGCCGTTCCCAATTTCCCTTACAAATCAACTGCCTTCCCAGTTACACATTTTCATAGCACTTCTTTAAAGCATCCACTATAGACGTAATTTTGTATGTACTCAACATGAATGTGTGATTAATGTCATTTCCCACCTCTTCCCCCGACTGTAAGTTCCTCCAGGGCAAGGAACATGTGCATTTTTGCTCACCAGTACCTACTACAATATCTGGCACAGGGCAGGTAGGCAATACATATTTGCTGAAAAAATGAAGACTGCCTGATGAATGAAAATTTTTATTGTACTCAATTCCTCTCCCACTTTGACAAAAACAGGTGAAACCATAGATCTCTGCTATCCATTCCTCCCTGTCTCCTCTAATTCCAAAGATATACACACACACCCCACACTACCTAGGTGATGGGGGGAGGCTTCTTTTTTTTTTTTTCTAATTTCCCTGAATTCACTGGTACCAGATTTTCCTTGTCTTACAACGTGTGTGTGTGGCAAAGGCATTGAGAAGCAGAGTGAAAGAGGTGGGGTTGGGAGGGTTGGGGGTGGGCATATGGGGAGATTTGCCTCTTAATGGCAGCTTTAAAGAGATAACCCTGCCCTTAAGGAGCCCAGCAGTAAGAGACTTTGTCAGTCATTAAGAAATCTGCAGCGGCCTTTGTTCGTTCATAAGAACTTTCACATTGGAGGGCACTCCAGGCCACCTATCGCTGCCTGCCATCAAGGCTTGGGGGTTTCATGTTTATCTGTGTTACTCGTGTGTTGAACTTGCACTGGCCTCTCTGAGTGGTTTTAGGAGGCTTATTTGTCAAACCCAACTATCGTTTGGCAAGATTTGCCTTGTTAGAAACGGGCAACATGGCAGTATATTGTTACTCTGCCTTCACTAGCGCTTTTGTTTTTTATCTCATTTTCTGCCTTGAGGGGAGAATACTGCTGAGATCTCATGGACTGGGACAGCCTGTAGCACTAGGCAGTCCTCTACAGAGTCCACCTATCACCGGCTTTAGTGTTCAGATATTCAAACATTTAGATGGAAAAGTGTACTTACTTTTTTTCAACTTTGTATTTTGCAATCATTTGTAGATTCAAAGGAAGTTGCAAAGAAAGAAAAAGGTACGGGGAGGTGCCATGCACCTTGCATCTTACTTTTTGTTTTTATTTACAAATGCAATACATGAGCATTATGGAATTTCAAAGAGTACAAAAGCATACAAAAGTGCCTGTTCCTCCTCATTAGTAATTGAGTCAATATTTTTCTAATATTTTTCCTATGCACAAATGAATATATGGATGTGGTTGGTTTATTTATCAAAAACAGGATCATGCTGTGCAGCAAACTCCTTTTCTTTACCCAGAATCAAAGTAAAAAATATTTCTGTGTCGGTAGCCATAGCTGCCGCATATTCTTGTAAACAGCAACATAATCAGAGAGAAAATGTTTCAAACCCTTATTTTTAGGAAACATGGCATTTTTTTGGAACATTGCTAAAGAAAAGTTAGTATAAGAATGAGCACACTGCAATTCCAGACTTCTCAAACGAAAAAAAACATTTTCTAAGGGAAGCTCAGACTCTCAGACTCTGTTCCTGGTTTTAATCAAATTATTCTTGTCTGTAAACAAACACCTTCTCCAGGAGAAGCTGGAGGTGAATCGTGTTATCACTGGTATGTCTTCCACTTTAATAATCGGATGTTTCCATTCCTTTAAGTGCTTAATCTTCCTGTTTAGGAAGGTAAAAATTCTGCTACTTGTCTCAAAAATGGCCTTTTGTCCAGCATGCTGAATAAGACTCAGGGCCTTCCTTTGGGAGTCCTTAGCAGTGGGAGAGATCAATTCTAAGGAGGTCTTGAGGGAGGCCATGGGAAGTCCTACCGGGACCCTCCTCGAGGGTGGGTGGGAAGCCAGTTCTCCCTAGTGGGTAGGCGCTGTCCGTGCATGGGATCTGCTCAGTGCAGACGTGCTTTTAAAAGAGAGGCTGGCTTGCTCCAAGCCCCCTCCAGACAGAATCGCCAAGGGCAGAAAGTGAAGTTGCCGCACTGGGGATTGCTCCTGGCTATTTTGATGGGCTCAGGTCCTGGAGATGAGGCTCCAGAAGCAGGAAGCCCTTGTTGTCTCATGTTGGATCCGTCTTGTCTCTGCAAAATTCAGACCCCTCAGGACACTGGCTGGAGGGGATGGCAGTGTATGACAACAGTGCCAGAGGCTGACGGGAACTAGCTGTTAAAATAACCACAGGTCTCGCTTTGAACCTCAGAAAAAATGGAAAACTTGATTCTTCCCTTGGAGGAGAATCAGACTGATTGATTGAAGACGTCTCTGTCTTATCACCTGGCTTGCTACCCGTTCTCTGCTACCCCCATGCTGACCGTGGGCACAGTGGAAGGCTCGCCTAAATTCCCATGACTGGCACTCTTTTATTTCTGCCAGGTCTGGGGAGATGATTGGATAACGTGTCTGATTCCTCCAAACAGGCTCTTAATGGGCAATATTTACTTATCACTGTTAGCTGGAGTCGCCATCCTCCCATACTTTGCCTTTTGACTCCACCAGGACCTCTCAGCCTGTAACCCAGAAGTCAATGCAGACTCCCCTCTGCATCCGCCTGCACACCCAAGGCCCGCTCTTCTGTACTCCAGTGACTCTCCATGGCTGCCCCTATGGCCTGAGGTCATTCATTCACTCTACAGATGTTCGAGTGTTTGTATGCCAGCCACTAGGCGTGAATGATGAGCAAACTCAGCCCTTCTTGTCCCTGCCTTCATGGTGCCTGTGGCTAAGGGAATGAAAGTCTTCATCTGTGTTTCCTAAGCTTTCTCACTGGACTGCTCTGTTCTCAGCTTGGTTAACTCAGTTCATCCTCCATGTAGTCTCCAGCGCATTAAAAAGAAAACACCCCCCAACCCTGCAACCCAAGTCTTAATCTCATCTTTCTTCCTGATGGTATAGAGACAGAAGCATCACTGTATGAAGAGGCAAAAGAGCAAAGGCTTAATTTTAACTCTTCCGCTGATCATCTGTGTGAGTTCTGGTAAATCTCAGTTCTCTCGCTTTAAAAATGGAGTTGGAGCAGATAACACCAATGCTAAAATTTATACTGATTCTAATCATTAGCTACAGCTAGGAATGGAAATTTGCATAATTTTTAAAGCACTTTATCAAGATATGATTGCTATATAAATAGCTATCCATGTTTAATATATACATCTTGATGAGTTTGGGAATAAGTATACACCCATGAAACCACCACCACCATCAAGGCTCCAAACACATTCATACATGACCTTATTTCATCCTCATGACAACCGTGGGAGGGATACTATTCTCAGCCCCCTTTTATAGGTAAAGAATCTGAAGTTTATAAAGTTTAAGTAACCCGTGCATGCTCCCCTAGCTAGCAAGTGGCACACCAGAACTCAGGACTGGTTCCCAAAGGGGAGCTCGTTTCTCTGTCTGCTGTGCTATGACCTATCACTATGTTCATGAGCACAGAGCTCATACACTCAGTACAGGATTAGACTGGAATTGACAGGGCTAAAAAGCTAAAAATAGAATAAATCACAATAAAATAGCTTATTAAAATGATCCCCCAAATCACATCTAAACCTGTAGGCTCCACGGGTCTAGATCTTGAGCACTGATCACTCCTATCCGTGGAGCTGGGACTTAAGGCAACCCCAAACCCTGGAGAGTGCAGGGGATGGACGAGAAGCCAGCCAGAGCCCTGGGCAGAGGCGGAGAGAGCAGACTGTGAGGACATCTGAATGGCTTCATTTTCACTTCCTCATTCTGCTTTTCCTCTCTATTTTTCTCTCTCGATCTCTATATCTGTTTTCCTCTCTGATTATATTTATATCTCCCCTTCCCTTCTACGTGGTGGAGTGAGACTTTTTCCCCACTCTATGCTTTCTCTCTCATTCTCCCTTAGTTATTAGCAATATGATTTGGGGGTTTTTATGGGCACAGAAATTAAGCGACCTGCCCGGAGGTCATACAACTGGTAGGGAACGATGCTGTGATTTGAACCTTGGCTTCTCAGATGGTGCCCATTGACCGCAGTCCATCTTGCTTGTTGAAGAGGCGGTGACTGTGAATAGGTGAAAGCAGTGAGAGATGCATGCTAGCCTCTCTGCGAAGGTTCCTGTCCTCAGGCTCAGCCCTGGGCAGATCACTAGTTTATGTGCCAGTGGTGAAGAAATTAAGCACTGCCAGGGCATGACTGAGCAATAGTTGGGTGATTGCTTTGGGCCACAGACCTGGCTTTTCCCAAACATTTGTTCTAGCCAGTGAGGTGTGCAAGTTGGAAAAGGCAGTTAGAGGCAGCATGGCTAAAGGGGAGGAGGGGAGGCTGCAGGGGTGGGGGGAGTGGAGCTGTAGGCAGGGGCAGATGCTGTGGAAAAGGAATTGGAGGGAACAGCTGAGATTTGGGGGACTTAAGCAAGGTGAGATGTAATCACCCCCTAAAGTGTCTGTGAAGCCCTCGCTAGCGCTTTCAAAGTTTGCTTCGTGTTTTTAAACACCCAGTTAGCCGTTAGAACGGTGTCAGGTGAGATGAGTTCAGTCAGTGAAGCCAATCACAGCCGGCGTCCGCCTGAGAGCCCCGGGCCTGATCTCCAGGTGATGGGCTACACCGGCCTGCTCAGAAGCTTGACTCTCAGTGAAAGACGCCCCACAGGCCCCCAAGGGAGGAGCGCTCAGCCCACGGGCATGCCTCTTGGGAGTGCTGGTCCCAGTTCTGAATGTTTCCTTTTTAGCTCTGCCAGTGACACCCCCAGTCAGCAGTCCTCTGGCCTTCCCCAGCCTCACAGCAGGGGAAGGGCACAGATTAATCATTTCTGTCCCCGGATCTTTGCTCCCCGCGGATCCCACTTTTATCCATAAGTGCCTCTCTCCCCGGCCGCTCCGTCCCCTCTTCCCTTGTCCTCTCTAGGCATCTCCCACTTGTGTCAACCCGTCAAAAGGAGGGGTCCCCACGGTGACTGTGATAACGGGCCTCTCACAGGTCCGCCTGTGTCTTGGCTGCACAGCGTGCCTCGATGGGGACAGGAGGCCCAGGCCACCCTGAAGCCCTGGTGGGCGGGCGCTCGCAGGCCAGCACCCCAAAGTTGACCTCTGCTTCCTGAGAGCTCTTGGAGGGCCGCCCAGGAGGGAACGGGAGGTAAGTGGGAGTCTTCCTTCCACCTAGAGCACCTGAGGCGGCAGGCACTGATTGCAGGGAGAGGAGGACGCGTGTAGCCACGCCGCCCTCGCCCCCGGGCCAGAGAGCTGCCTCAAAGGCAGTTCTGGAAGCGTCTGGGAGTAGGCCCCGGGCTCCAGGGGACCTGCTGGCCCTGAGCAGCCTGAGGAGGTCTCCATCTGGGCACATGTCTTTCCCTGGCTGCGCCCACAGCAACTGGACTTCCTCCTGCCCGTGACGACGTTGGTTGAACACAGTCATGAGTTTGGTGAGACACAGACTGTATCTTATGGCCCTTCACAGCCCCAGTGTTTATGGTGATGGTTCGCACATAGTAGGCATTCAGCATCGTTGCTGCCATCTGAGAAAATTAAAGCAGGAAAATGTGATTACCATTAACAGGCTTACTGCCCAATCATGGCTCAGAAGATAAAAAATACAAACAAGCCTTGAAGAATGGAGTAGGGAGACAGAGAAAAGGAGGCACCCGGAGCAAGGGCTACTTCAAAGGCAGAGACCTGGGTGGGGCATTCCAGTCCCCTCAAGCCCCTTCCTGCCTGAGAATTAAAAAAAACTAGAAGAGGGAGAAACAGAAGAATCACCAGCCATGAGGGTATAAGCTAGCCCGGGAAAGGCAGGTTCTTTTGCTGCCAGCCCAGAGTCAGGCTACCTTAAGCGCCTGTCCTGTCTGAGACTGTGGCTGACATGTCTCCCCAGGTGAATATAAAAATACCCAAAGGACAGAGCCCTTCCGCAGCGGTTGCATTTCATCGTTGAAGTTCACAGGCTGAAACAAGTTGCATCTGCAGCCTCACACACAGAGAAAACTCCGGTAATATAGCAATTTTTTTCCCTTCACTTTGACTGAATCAAATAAGAGTTTGTCCTTTTAAATTGTCTGCAGAAAATGTAAATTCTAAGCCTGAAAGTCATTCAGAGAATACTGCAGGGCATTCGGAAGGCAGAATGACAACATGCCAATTAAAAACGGTTGCCTGGATTTTGTGGGGTACAGTGGGGGCTCCAATAATCAACAGCACCATTTATAGAGATGTTTGTCCTTTTGTATTTTAGCAAAAGAAAAAGCAGGAATAAATATACTTGTCCAAGCCTGAATTTCTAATTATAGTGGCATGATTCTTTAAGATTCTCCCTGCAGTATTCACGTTTTTACTCTTTGGAAGAAAAAAAACAAGGCTGTTCAGAGCAAGTTATTTTATTAATAAATGTTAGTTCCTGACTTCTGTGTGTGCTTATTGGAAGGACTAGTTCAAAGTCCAGGAAGAAACAGAAATGATCAGTGCTTACGGGATAAAGAATTTTTTCCAGAGAGTGTGATAGATAACAGACTAAATGAAGGACCAGGTCCAGAGTCAGACTCTGGGCACATCCTGCTCCTCCCTCCTCATTTTTGACCAGCTCTTCTCTAGATGAAGGAAACAATGTTGCTAGGCCATCTTCAGAAGGGAAGCAAGCACCAGGCCCATTGCCTCCTGATTGAGAAAATGTTCTCAAGGCTGATTTATCCTTCCAGACTGCAGGGCTCTTCTTGAACAGTGATTTCAAAGAGTTAAACTGCTTCCATATGTCCAGCATGAGAATGGAGTTTGTAGCCTTTGGCAACCTCAGCTGAGTCCAGCTGCAGCTGCTACCTGTGTGTTCCACTGTGTGTGTGTGCGTGCGAGTGTTCTCACACACACACCCGCACGCCCGTGTGTGCAGTGACATCTGAACCATGTTCTGACTGTGTCAATGAAACTGTTATGTCTTTGTTGGGGAGATATTAATTCTGAGCAATTACAGCTCCCTCTCTCCTCATTCCCTCCCACCCCCCTCCCCTCCCTTCATCTGCTCAGCAAGGACCATGGACCATGTCAAACAATATACAACAGAGAAGAATGCAAATAAACTTTAGTCTGCATCGCCCAGCAAAGCAGTTAGCCGCCCACTTGCAAGATACTTAACTCTTGTACACATGATACACAAAGAACGCTAGCTACTTTCACCAATCCCTTCAGACCAAAAAAAAAAAAAAAAAAAAAAAAAAAGGCAAAAGAACTGATCCTTGTCTTTCTATCTGTGAGGTTGCAGTTCCTCCTGCTAATAAAGGAGCTTTCTCCCATGATGCAGTGTGATAAGGATTGGCCTACATGTAGTCCAGCAAGCCACCGCTGATGTTTTCTTGATTAGGTGTCTTATCTTCCATTGAGCTGCATCTGATGAAGGTTGCTGACAGCATAATGGCTGGGAAAACGTCGGACAGCTCCATAAAATGGCAGCTATGTTATGACATGTCAGCCAGGACCTGGTGGATGGTAAGTTTGGCGTAATAACATTTTTTTCACCCACCCCAAAACTTCCCTCCCTTCTTTCTTTCGAGCTCCTCCTTTATTGTTCCATGCACGTGTTATAAAGTTCGCTGCCTGTGGAAAGTTCAAGCTCAAGTTGTGGGACCCTGGGGTGCCTCTGCACACCAGTGCGCTAGATAGGATTTCCCTGCTATTGTGGCCAGGGGCATAGGCCTTCTTTTTAAAAAGGCAGCATGAGTTTTTGTTCACTTTTTTTTTTTTTTTAAGAAAAATGCAAATGGTACAGTCGATCCCAGGCCGGCTGCTGTGAAATATATGGAGGTGGGGCAGTCAGTAGGGGATTGGAGCCTTCTTGGCTAATTGTTCTTGCATTGGTCTTAAAACAGAGTAATGTACTTCTTTCTTCGGCTCCTCTGAATAATGATTCAGATAGTGTATTGTATCATGTTGTGTGCGGCTCCCTCATCAGTATGCGACTGTCCCCCACGCTTTGCCTTAATTTGGAATCCACCTCCCTTTCAATGAATACTGTAACTGGAGCAACCACTGATTACTATGCCACTCAGCGTAATTAAATTTAGTTAATGAGGATATGCATATTCAGTTCATTATTTTTCTTTGCTCGGGCAAATGTGTGTGGGTTTGTTGTTGCTGTTTTTCCCCCCTTATATGTGTCCAGCTGCAAATGTGGTGAAGAAGGAAAGGAGCTTAAAAATTCAGGGATATTGGTGACTCCTGTGACTCAACTTTTAGCATAATATTGGGAAGAGAGAAGTTGTAACCTAACTTTCTGTAATCAGAGTGCTGGGATGAGAGGCGGTAGTTTGGGGAGAGAACGTCTTTCACATCCCAAAAGTGCTACATGATAAATTTCAATATACAGATTTCTGTTGTGTGGACAATGGTCTCTTGTATGCAATAGTCGTGACAAGAATGGGGAAACCTTCCACAGGCGAGCATTTAATATGACTATTAAATTCATCATTGGGTTCATTCATCTGAACATTTTCTTTTCTCATTTTCTTTTTGCCCCTTTCATTTTCTGTCTTGATTGCTTTTACTTGTTTGCTTCGATAATTATTGTGCTTACTACAAGGGCTGTTTTTCTCACAATTAGTACAGTGGAAGACAATGGGCACTTTATTCTTGGTGGGGAGGGGTATGGCCAGCCCTGGTGGTCAGCCCATCTACTCTGCCGGGACAGAGGGGAGCTTGGTCGGATTAGTCCTGGCTTCTGGCATTGCCGAGCAGGAGGGTTTCTTTTGAATGTGTTTGAATTTCCTGAAAGGTGGATGTTATGCTGTTGCTCCTAGTCGTCTCTTGAAAGCTCAGTGTTCAGGGAGGCTTCCCGGGAAGCTGAGTCCTTCTCCACACCCTTTCTCATTAATGTGAGACGTGTAAACCTGCAGGAAAACTTTTCTGCTGCTGCTACTTGTTGCTGTTTTGAGTACTTTGACTCAGAAAGAAAGGCCAGTTCCTCAAGGAGAGACAGAAACCTCTCTCTCTCTCTCCCCCTCTCTCTCTTTCCCCTCACCCCTGTTTTATTCCTGATGAAATATATTTTACAAGTGATATAAACGCTCAAGTGGCAAACTGTTATTTATGGTTGTATCTCTTAACTCTACTTTAGTACTGTGCATGTACATGGTGAAATCAACTGGCAGATGCTTGGGGGAAAATGCTGTGAAATGTTTGTGTAAAAGATTTGCTTTATGTGACAATACCAAGGCTTGGAAGTGATGTTTTAATAGTTACCCTGCCTCTTAACTGTCATTTTTGATTGTTCTAAGAAGTGAGTTTTAAAATCAATATTCTTACTAAATGAAACATTTTCTGTTGGGGAAAAGTCAAAAGGTTTACTCTATACATTTTTACTGAAAAGCTGGGATTAATATGGGCCTGATAAGCTAATCACTATTAATATTTTGCCATTAAATTTCATCATTCTACTTCTGTTCAGCCAGATTGCAGCTTCTCAAGAGAAGTCTGCTATGAATATTATTATTAAAGATTTGCATAAGCTGATTCTTCATTTTTAGAGATTGTGGTCTTTTATTGCTGTGGAAATGCCGAATATGTATAGGGACAAGTTCAGAGGTAAAATATTAGGCTAAACATCATTGCATAATTTATTTTGATATTTAATCTTCATTCAGTTACATGAACAGTATGTAAGTTTCTTTTTGGGGCCATCCTGTTTTAATAAACTTTGTTAATTTGGCACCAAAGTGTTTAAGGGATTATTATTTAATGTGTCATTGAAAACTTGGCATGACAGATGCTTTGTGGAAAACCTAATTAATCAAACTAAATGATTTCTTATCTCTAGTAATACATTGGAAGAGGGAATTTAGAAGAGAGAGAATACATGGGGGCTACTTTTACATGGTTCCGCTGTTTTGGATGTAAGGGAGTTTTTTTAAAATGTGTTTTAAAGTTCTTACAAACTCGTTTATTGTGGTTCTTCTCTCACCGTGACACTGATTCTTTTATTTTTACAATAACTCTGGGGTCTTTGTGTAAGAAAGGATATTGTGTCCTTATTTGACTTAATCAAATGAAATTTTAGTAAGCAGATCCTGAATTCCAAAGCTGCAGTGTTAAAGAGTCCAGGCAATTGCTTCCTGACTTATTGTCTGTTTCAGTTAGATTCTCTTATTGTGTGACAATGATCATAAATTCTACTTGACAGGGAAAAAGCCCAAACAAGACGTAGTTGTCCAATTCTACATCTGTTTTCCTTCCTAGACAGGCATGTTTTAGCAAAACAGAGGGAGGAAAAACATTTTATTGAGACAGCTAAAAATAAACAAGTACACCAAGAGTAAACTCCTGTGTGTACATGTTAAATATCATCTACCTACATCCAGTTTTTAAAATGATGCATCCTTACATGTTTTACTTCTTTAGATTATTTTGTACGTGACATCTTCCAAGGAGAAAAATCATGTAAGCAGTTTAAATTACAGTTGCTTGGCTATATTTAGAGTTCTGTTAATGACCTTTCACATTACTTAAAAATACCGCTTGGAATATATTAAAGACATATCTCCTAAATTGCACTATTTCATTAATGGTTATTGATGATGCTTTAAACCACTCATAAACTAATAAAAACAATATTTGGACTTTCCATTCTATTTTGTACTGCATATTTAAAGCTTTCTGTAAGACTTAGAACTTCTTTGTCAGCTATGTGGAACTTCTGAGTAGCAGGCATGCACCAGACATTGTTTTTTTCTCTAACTTTCAGTCTAATCCTTTGAACCCATCAGAACCAGGCCAGAACACTTGTAAATTTACTTTAATCATGAAGGGTAATTATTTGAATATTAACCTGTAAAATTCATTTGAAAAACTAATTGCCAGTCTATGCAACTTGAAATTCTCATAGTCTTGTAAATAGTAACCACAGTGAATGGGCATATAAGCACAAAAACTAAGCTAGATCTTATATTATCCAAGGTTATTCTTGGTTGAACACCAATCAGTCTGCTCAGTTGTGATGTACTTTTCATTTGTCTTAAAAGAAAATCATTTTTACTTTTTGAGAAGTTAGTGTGTTAAAATAGCAAACCAAGTACCCTTACATAATCTTATCATTTTGTTTAAGACAATGTTAATAATAGTGACAAATCCATCAATTGTTTGCTATACTGATTTAATAATCAAATTTTGTTCTCAATGTTAATTTGAATTAAACAGCTTGGCAATGAGTATCAGTATATGTAGACCACACTGAAAGTATAATTTTCACAGCAAATATTTCTTTAAAGCCTTTGAGAAGTTGAAGTGGAAGATCTATAATTGACTATTTTAAACTGAAAATCCTAAAATTAATATATTCTCTTAAAAATGCTGAAACTAGTATCTCTTACAGTCTATATTTCATTTTCTTTTACTGCAAACAAAAACATTTCTAAAGAGTCTGATAAATATGCAAAATACACATATTAGAAAACTTCTGCTTAATCTAATAACCACATTTATACTCCTGTGGCAATCTACCAGCCATGCAAAGATATATCTGAAAATCAAAATTCAATATTTACTTAATTTCAAATTTTATTTTATTTCTAGCAATGTAATTGAATATGTAGAAATGTGGAAGAAACTAATATATACCATACCCTACATCTAATAACCATATCAACTAGTTGCCTAAAGATATTATGTCTAAATAGTGGATCTATTTGTAGAATTAGAAACTATAAAATTTATGTTTCACTCGACAAATACTTGTGAAGAACATACTATATGCCAGGCTCTTTCTAAGATGCAGAGACCAATCCTATCTCCCCGCTCTGAAATCAAACCCATGTCACAGTGTTATGGGGTGGGGGATAACATCATATTAATGAAAGCTTCTGAATAATTTGTTTGTCACAGACAAATTATACTTTTTTCTTTCATATTTTCTCCACCTGTATTATTTAGTGATGCATTTTCATTTGTAGTACCATTTTAGCACATTTAAATAAAAGTGAACTGTATGAAAGATAGGGTAAAATACATTAATATTCTTCCAAGATACTTTCTTATATGGGAATAACTTTTATTTCATTTTCCATGATTTATTTTCACTTACAGGCTTGCATAACAAATGTTACATGTAAACTTTGGATTAAAAAAAGTATCCTTAGATCCTATCTTAATAAACAGTGATTAGATGGTTATTAATTTAATCAGGGAGTAAGGAAACACAAGTGCCTGCCTATCCTCTTTTCCAGTTCTTTTTTGGAAGCAAAGGGTCATGTTCTCAAGGAGTGTTATCTCCTCTATCTATGGGAAAGCTGGTGTTGATTTTCCAGTTTAGAGACTAGTCAACAAAGGGAGATATCTGATGCTCACGACGTCATTGAAACTCCAGCATATTTCTGTAACATGGCTGAATGATGTCAATCACTATTTTTAGGCATTTTTAAATTCCCTGAGATGATTATTTTGTGACATTTTCTATGCTGTGATTTGTAGTATATATTGTTCCGAGGGGGTGAGAAAGTCTGCTCAAATATAGGAAAATGTAGCAGGGCAGGAAAAGAGAATTACATTCCCCTGTTGCATCTCAATGTGCAAAAAAGTCAGGCTATTGATATTCAGTGCAAAAGTTCTTTTCACAAGAAGTTCTGCTAAGGGATATATGTAGCTATGCTACATATTTTATTAACTTTTAAGAATTCTAAATTTTATTGCATTTTAAATGCTTAGCAAAGAGCCAGGAGAAAAGAAAGTACTCAGGAAATGTTCGTTATGATCATTGTTATTTCAACTTACACTAAGCATGCTTTATACATGGAACAGATTTAGCATAGCATGTAAAAGATAGCTTTAATAATGATTTCCATTTCTTACTGTTCTGACATACATTTTACCCCAGCACCTCCCTAAAAATATGACTTTATTCGGAGACCTTTTTTTCTAACTTCTCACATACTGTGTTCACTTTCTGAGGTGAGAGCATAATGGATATGTTTATGAGCACAGGGCTGAATCCTGGGAAATGTAGATTTGGTGACCTCTGGCAAATGAATTTGCTCCTCTCACGGCTGGTAGAGGCAGCTGTAAAGTGCAGATAATCAAACTCATTACATGTCGCTCCAACATGTCGTGAGGATGAATGAGATAGAGTCGGTGAGGCACCTGGTGAATGCTTTGTACATACAAGGTCCACGACACATACCAAAGGGGGCTAATAAAAATTGTGGCTATACAGGCTCAGGTTTGAGCACTTAGCAGGTGCCCAAAAATACACACAAATAACACGGCGTGTTATTTGAATGGAACCATAACATTTCCTATGGGGCTTTCATCACCATGTTGACTTTTTAAAAATTCACATGAACATTTTTGTGGGAACTGCATATATTAAATGAATCATAAAAATTCAGTATTTTCCATTTCAAATTGCAGCAGATTTCTTAAAAACAGAGATTCCTGAAATATTTTCTCAAGGTTCGCAGGATCCAATGGCTAATGTTACACCTTAGCTTAATTTTAAACACTAAATACCATGATTTTAACGATAAAAGAAACCAATGATTATGGAGGGCCTCCTCTTTGCCAGGTGTTTGCCTGGTACTTTGGGAGGCAATTTATATAAATCATCTCTTTCAGTCTTCAGCACAGAACAATAACATTGGCATTACCAGAACCACTTTACAGGGGAGGTCACTCAACTTCAAGGTTAAGCAACATGCTGAAATGCACTCCACTGATAAGGGAAGAAGGGGTGAGAACACAAAAACCCTCAAAGTTTAAATAAACTTTGTCTGCTCGTTCCCCAGAACCCAACCATTGACTGTTTCACCCATATGATCTGGGTTAGAACTAATTATTGGTGACCGTGGTAAGGTGTTTTACCGTTGCCTGCTTTACATCTGTCTTCCCCTCTGGCGCTATTTCATGCTTCTTTCGGGGCCTCAACTCTCCCTCTGCATTAAATGGGTTGGGACACTGGCTTCAGAGCTGTGTCTGAGAACTGTAGAGCCCTGGGATTGGAGGTGGTTGAATTCTTTGGAAATGTGATTCCATTCATCTTTCCTCGAGACAATTAGACTCGCTATAGTCATAAGCCATCTGGGGGAAATTTTTTGGAAAGAAATTGGCAAGCAAAGTGTTTCCATTTTCAGGTTTTGATATCTGTTTACCTCATGGAGCTCTTGTGAGGCTCCAATGGGATAATACACAGTCAACAACTTGAAAACTGTAAAATGCAAAACAAATCTAAGGTATACATGTTATTATCTGGTGGTGTAAAACATGGGTAGGTGAAGAAAAGCTTTCCAGAATTTTGCTGATGTTATGGAGTGTGATATAATGGTAAATTCTCACCAGGCAACAGAGGAAATGCCGGCTGCTAAAACAATGTAGGATGCTGTTTGCAAATTCTGCTGCTAAACTGAAATGTATTAATCCTCCAGATAACAATGCAGTAACATTTCACCAACATCCCATGTAACAGTACTGATAATATCCACCACCTCTTTCTGTACATTTAATGAGAAGGCATGAAATTTTTAAAAATTTCACCTGTGCCATTTTGCAGTTCAACTCACATTTTTCATTGATCTAAGTTTGCTTTTCTCCTTATACCACAAAAGACTCTTGATCATTCTTAAATGAAGTTATAATTTTAACTCACACTTAGCTTGTATTATAATGGGAAAGAGCTACCTGATCACATGATGAATAGTACCTTATGTTGTAAATGGGATTTTTCTGTTATTTTCAAGATTGTGAGATAACAATATTACGTGCAACTGTTTGAGAGAAAACACCCTAGCATATCTGATACATTTTTATGCTGTATGTATGAATGTTTAATATAAATGGGTCTACTATATTATATGGCATTTATTATGCATGAATATAAGATTTACCTTCTATTATTTAGTTGCTCAAGTGTGCAACCAAAATTATAAGCCCCAAGAGGATGGGAACCACATCTTATTTATTTACCCTAAACAGCATTTTGTACATAAAAGGCCCTTAATGAATAACTGCTAAATTGCCTCAAGACTGTTACTATCCCATTTCACTAATAGAGAGGGGAATCCAATGAGCACTCAAGTTCTGAGTTGATCAGTGGTAATGGACTCAAATCTGTGGACCCAAGCTATGAATTGTTAGCTGTCTTTTTCAAGATAAAACCTAAATGTACTAGAGGTTGAAATTATGATGAAATTAGCAGCCAAGTTTTAAAACTGAAGGTAAGAGTAAGAAGAAGACCCATAGCAAAAGCAGCAAGTTTGTCTTTCTCTGCAAGCAGACAGGCTTATGGTCATTAGTAAGTGGTAAGGCAGCAGATGGATCTTCCACCCTCGTCAGCAATCATCATCTCTGTCACAATTCTTTTATCCGAGTGACTGAGATCTTGCAGGGGTCTAATAAATTAGAGATTTTGGAAAAGGTTAATATATTTGGCGGATAAATGAACAAGGCAAAGTGACTTTGGAATAAGTGAGCTTTTGGTATATTTTCCTGTTTTTGATGTAATAAGTTTCATTTGAGAAGACTGACTATTTTTCCAGTGTAAGGCTGCAGTCATTTCCCCATGTTTGTTACCTTTATGGCGATGTCGGGAAGGTCTCTGTCATGGGCTGGCATTTTAACATTTAGTGTTTGGGTGACAGTTAGAGGCATACACGGGAATAACAGAAACCTAAAGTGGAATGGGTGGACTGTGGGGGTGTGGGTTTGTGGGAAAGTGGGAAGGAAAGTATCGAATCACTTGTGAAGAGGTAGCTGCTGATAAATAATTTTGAGAAAGAGATATTTAAAGTTAAAAAAATACTCTATTTGGATTCGGCTCTGCTTTGACCACTGTAAGTTGCTGTCTGAATGAAAACTGAGCCAACACCAAGTGTGCTCAGATATTATAAACTCTGCAGCCCAATCTCCAGAGCCCGGACAGTCACCTGCCCCGCTCTCAGAGCCCACTTTTCCTCAGGGCTCTCATGAAGTAAATCTGAGAGGATATTTTGTAGGCCCGTGAAGAAATCTGGTGCCTCTCAGCTGAAGGAGCTGCCAAGGACACTACCCCTCTATACCAGCAGAAACTTTAAAAAAAAAAAAAAACAAAACCTCAGTTCACTTTAAAATATCTGAAAATAAGCCCCTCTCGTGCTTATTTTCAGATATTTTAAAGTGAACTGATGGTAGAGACACAAGGGGGAAAAGTTGATTGTGGATTATTACTTTTGCTCCAAGCACTCCAGTCACTATTACAGCCAGGAGCAGTGTTCTCCCTTTAGAGCAGAGCCTCTGGTTTGAAGGAGGGAAGGAGCTGTGTCTACAAGATAAGCAGTCTTCACTTCACCTTCAATAGTTCTTACCTCTATTTCAAGGTTCAGTGCTGATACCGGCAGCTAATCTGGTGGAAATTATGCAGAGGGAAATAAACTTTCACTTCTCCAGTTTGGACTTTGGACAATAAAGGTGGGAGAATATGAAACTCAAAGTAACATCACATATGCTGTAGCAGGCTCTGCAGAGGATAAAAGTTACTTGATTTTCCAGAATTTCAGGTAGTTTGCTATTATCGATAGTCCTCAATGACCTCACACAAACTTTCTTCTCCTTCTCTAATATTTCCTTCAGTTTCCTTTTAGGTGGAATCATGGAATGCTATGTAATACAATAATAACCAAGACTTTAAAAGAGACAGCAATGGTTTTTTAATTCATACATAGAAGGAATAACACTAAATTGTCATTTAATTTTTCCAATAAGACATTAATTATCGTATGTGAGGCTATTCATTTTATTGGCACCAAAGATGCTTGTAATGGTACCCCACATAATACAAAACACATGTTTATGTAGCATGAATGTTCAATCAATTAGTTTACATACATAAATTCTGGAATATTGATGACACATGTTAGTTTTTAGTGGGAAAAAAGCCAGCAAAGCTAATTTGATGCATTGATCCTTGGGACCTTTGCACAGATGTGAACCTTTGACTTCATCACAAGTGATTTGGCTGACAAACAGTAGCTTGTAATTATTGTTGCGCCATCATAAATTAATTAAAAAATCAATCAATCAGCTTAGACTGGGCAGGCCAGCCACATTTGTCAGATTGGGCAGTTTCCCATCACTTTACTTCCCTCACATGTTCTCTTCTTATCAGAAACTTTGAAAACATTTGCTTGTGCCAGATTGGCTTTCTCCTACACTTCCAAACAATAGCATGGGTGTGGGGAGATATTGCTGAGGTATCTGCTAAATGCCTGGCCATAGGACTACCAATGGGTAGAGTGAATAATTATCGAGCATTCAAAGCATTTTGGCCAAAGCCATCTCCCCAAGCAAAGGATAGAGAAATAGCAACTCAATCTTTTGGCAAACAGGTATCATTTAGGGACCGAGTGCTTGCTAATGTAACAGTTTTCAACATTGTCCCAAAAAGTGCTTCTTTGATTATCTTTCCACCCAAGCTTATATTTTGAAAGATTTCATTAACTGAACAAATTGCATTTATTATACTGTGAGCTGTTGTTGTATTTTTCAGATATCACCATTCACAAAGTACTTCTATGTGCCAGGTTCTCTGCTAGGTACTTTGCATATATTACCCTATTAACTAACAATTTGCAACAACCTAGAAAAATATATGTAATTCTCATTTCACAGCAGAAAAAAACTGAGGCCCACGGGATTTAAATAGTTTGTCCAAGCTTACACGGCTGATAATGGGCAGTGCCAGGATTAAAAGTCAGGTTATTGGCACCTCCCATAACACCATGATTAACCAAAGACATCAAAGGACTTGTGAATAGAACATTACAACCCATGTTTTCACATGGAGTTGATGTACTTCTAGCCTAGACCAAAGAGATTTGATATTTTAGTTAGAGGACAAAGCTTTATTCTGGTTAAACCTACCATTTTTGAATGGTATTGGTGAAATATTTAAAAAAATAGTTCCTGCATAATTTTATTCAACCCCCTTTCAAGAAATTTGAAAGGGTGGGAAACCTCTGAATCCTTCTTTGTCCTGCTCACTAAAGTCAGTGTTCCTGTCAATGCAGAAGCATCATCCACCGCTTTATGAACAGGGTGTCATTTCTTGTTTTTGTTTAGCCTCAATTTCTTGCCCTGAATCAATGGGGGCAGTGGCATGACAGCTAAGCATCCAAAGAACCAGATGGATGATGTCCCCAAACTGGTCTGTAAGCATAAGTGAGCCATTTAACCTGAGTGCTGATTACTTTTTAAACCACCATAAATGAAGCAATGGAAAGGCAGTGGTTTCTCACTTTTTGGACCTTCCATCATATACACATAAAACTAAAATAATCTATTCATGAAACAGTCTTACCCTTAGTACCTGAAGTGCACATTTACTAGTTTTCTATTTTATGCTATTTCATCTTTTTAAATGAAGGTGCTGTCTCCCTAAACTGATATCTTGACCTGCTAATGGGTCATGACACATGGTTTGGAAAATACCATGTGAATGCAAAAGTTCTCTGTAGAAGCAAAATTTAATATCCGCACAGAAGTGCTTCAGATTCTTGTGTTTAGAGGTCTTTCATTATTTCACAGATTCTTGTGTTTAGAGCTCTTTCATTATTTCAGCCCCTCCTTTTAAAGGAATTTCATACTCATTGGAAGAGAGTGATTATTTTGCAGAATGTGATCTTGGTCTGTGGCACCATTGCACAACATTCCACTGAGGTATTTCTCCTCTGAGCTGCTCTAAGTACAAGTCAGTCAGCCCTTGGAAGAAGAAAAGATTGGGTGCAGAGTAAGTAATGTCGATCAGGCTGGGTCTGTGTTCATAATGCATGTTGAATTCTTATCTTAGATCTTTAGGAAAAAAGCACCTATTAAGACAGACCCTTATTTTGTAAATAATATCATGGAATGAAATTGGAAAGTTTTAGGGAAAAAAAGTGTATAGCTCGTAAATACTATTTAATTGGTCATTGAAAACATAAAGAAACGGCCTTTTGGTAAAAATTCAAGTAGATAGATAGAATGAGTATTTCCTAAAGAGTTATTTTTTCCCTGAAATTTTTAGTAGAAGCAAATCTTCGGTGCAATGTAAGATAATATCTATTGTGCTTTACATATCCTCATGTGAACGAAGGAAAGTTAAACATTATAAATATTTTCTTTAGAATATGGACTTCATATTTTCACCAATCTGAATTTCATGATGTTTATAAAGTAGAGAACTGAGGGGAAGCTAAAATTAAAATGGGTCAGAGTATGGGATATAAAAATACCTTTTGGAGAGTGTTTTAGATTACGTAGAGAGGAAGAATAGCATTATAGGTAAGGGCCGAGGCATCCAGGTCCAGACTGTCTGGTTCAAATCCCAAGTATGCCATCGCCCAGCTAGGTAAACTTGAGCAAAGGTTTTCAGTGACTCAGTTTCCTCGGCTGTTATGTGGGGGTTGTAGCAGGATCTGCTTAGTAAGATTGTTGTGAGGATTAGATGAGTCGTAGTCATAAACCATTTTGCCAAGCATATATCGAGTCCTCATGCTAATAGTAATTAACTCTAAGTAGGGCATAAGCACAATGCACTTCAGTAAAATGCCATAAAGTAAGTAAGGTACACCAATAAAGAAAGACACAAAATAAGGTTAAAAAACAAAAACAACCCCTGCCTCCCAACCTACCCACCCCTGCCAAGAAAAATCACAACAGAAACTACAACTAGGAGAAATGATTCTTAGCAGTTAAGTCAGTGGCTTTAGGGGCAACTAAACAATAAGCTCAACCAATTTCCACAAAGACTTTGCTTACTTTTCTGAGAAAATGATTTCTCCTAGATTCTGAGCTCCAGTTCATTTCAGTGTATTTCCTCCTTATGTCATTAATTTTATTTTTGCCCTAAACTCAATGGTAAACTTCTGCAAAGCAGAGATCCAATCTTACTTAGCCTTATATTTCTTCCTGGCACTCAATATCCTTATACAAGGGCCCATCCCATCAGACTTGTTGAATGAGTTTGAGCTTGCCTTAAGCTCTAGTCTCTTAGCCCATCATTAGTGCTTTGAGAGCCCAGGATACACAGTTTATTTATATATAAAGCCAATCCTGCTTTTCATAGAGGCACCCCACCATCACCACCATACATACAACTTAAAAATGAGCTGTGCTTTAAAAGCTTATTAGAAGCCATTCACTAGAAATTTTGTGATAAGTGTAGTGGGTCCAAAAAGACCCATCAAAGACAGTTTCACCCACAGTGCAGCAGGTAAAGAAAGGAGGGAGTAGTTCTTTAGTTTCCTTATCTCTACAACTTGGTTTCCCTTCTTTTTCTTCTTGAGTTTCTTCCCATGGTCTTGAGCCCAGAACCTGGAGGACAAAAGTAGTGGGGTTAGGAGTAAGGATGGAAGGTTGACCTAATAGATAACTTCCTCCTACTCCTCTTTCTCATAGCCACTTTACTTTTTGTTTCCTGCAAGGCTATCCCCAGTCTCACCACTGGATATCAGATCATAATGACAGCTAGGGAATCTGGCTATCATTTGAATAATGGGTAACATTCATCAGGAAGACTCTTAACAGCAATGGGCCCATAAATTTGTGTGGAATGGTGACAGGGATAGGTACAGGAGGCAGGAAAAGCAGCTTAGTTCTCAAGGTAGCCTCACTCAGCCCCATGGAGCAAGTCAGGAGTTGCCTGTATCCATAGACATAAACACCTGTCCTCTATTGCCTACCTTGCCTCGAAACACAGGGCATGGCCATAGATGGAGGGGTCGCTGACCTCTATAGAAAAATAGGTTTATGATGACTTTGTTGCTAATGTCTTATCATTTAGGCCATCCATATTTCCAATGACATATAGACCCCAACCTTTTCTATCAACACTCCATTTATAACTGCATAAATATATTCATTCTATCCAAAATTTTTTATAGTGTATTTATAACAAATGCTATATGAATAAGGCAGGCTTAGTGCTCTTCCTTGTGGAGTTTACATCTAGTTAGAATACAATGCAATAAGTCCTTTGTTGCTGAGGTATTGGCTGTCTTGAAACTACATAATAGAGGCACCTAACTCATCTCGAAGCTGGTGCAGTTTCTTCAGATGCAAATAAGAGAGAGAAGATTAATTTCTGCAGAGGGATGAGTGTATGCAAAGGCCCAGTGGCAAGAGAGAGCACGACTCTGAACTGGGAAACAGTGCATGGAAAAAGGCATCATGCTGCAAGTGAGGGCACTTAAATTAGGCGGAAAAATCCACACCAACAGCTCTGCTATTTTGCTGACGATGTAAAGAAAGAACGTCCAAGAACAGGGCCATGGGTTATTAAATCACCCTATCTACCTACACATACACACACACACACCCCACCACCACCACCACTACCACTACCACATATCCACTGCAAGACAAGGATTTCATTATTGTGAAATTTCACAGACATAGATCAAGTAACATAGGACAAGAGTCTAAGCTCAGATGGCTGCTGTTTCTGCAAGTTTCTGGTTTATCCAGCCTATTAGACTGTGGCCAGATGTACTGTGTTACCTACATAATCCTTATCAGCAGCATTCCATCTGTGTCACCCAAGTAGCAGGAATTAGCAGGCACCCTTTTGGAAAGTGGCCCAAAGGGTACAGAAAGCAGGTACGCCTTGGAGGCATGTAACCCACATCCCTGCAAGTCGGAGAGAAGAAAAACACATTGAGTTTCTGCCCCAGATATTCACTTGAATTGCTCCCGCATTCCAGAGAGAGGTTGGTGGAGGGAAATAGGGAGGTTAGCTGTGGGCCTTGGAGTGATGATTACTTTGTAATGGAACAAATTAAATTATGTGAAATTTTAGATGCTTTCCTCCTGCCCTAGTGGCTCCCAATCTATTTAGGGGTAGTCAGAAAAAGGGGACCTTCACAACAGCTGCTTAGCTGCTTGAGCTCAGAGAGGAAACCCATAATTTGTCTGTAATCCCTAATGCCAACAGTTGTTCATTAAGAAACAAAACTAATGTAATCTTGATTATTTGCTCAGATTTCTACTCTATCATGTTTTGTACATCTGGCAGGCTAATGTAATTTTCCTCAGAAACCCAAAGCAATCTGGTGCTCAGACAACACCATGCAGATTTAGGTAAATTCCAGGCTCAGATTAGCATAATACTAACTAATCACGAATATCATTTGCATTCATTAGAGCGTTGGGGAAAAATTGTTTCTAAATGGCAGAAAATTGAAAGAAAGATTAAGGGCAAGAGCTTTAAAATCCTGTTTGGCTTGGTACGACTATATTACAGATGATTTTTCTCTTACAAGGCCTAATATTTAATGTGGAAGTATTAATTAGAGTATTGGAAAAAGACTGCATCTAATTGGAAGAAAACTAAGAGAGATTAAGGACCGGGCATATGGACTTGCTTTTGCTTGATTCAAGTGTGGAACAGATAATTTCCCATGCAATGCCAAGGAGCTTAAATGTGTAAAAGATAGGGTGATTAATTTTTCAGACAGAACCAAGCCTTTTTTTTTTGAGATAACAGAGAAACACAATTTCTTTCCTTATGGAGTAACAAGTTATCGGTCAGTGCATTTGTTTTTGTGATCAAGGAAATAAGATAACCGAATTAAAATCTTAAATCTGAAATACTTCCAACTAAAGGGGAAATCCCATAAAGCCCACACACTGGGCAAACCTAAAATCACTGGTAATAGATCCCAAATGTTGTACTGATTTAAATAATAATAAAAAGATTCAACCCCCACCTCCTGGTGGCTAGCTATTTTTCTTGCAATTTCCCAGGTTCAGTCATTTGGCATTTGTGGAATTGGTTACAGGCCGTGTGCTGGAGGCTGTGCCTAACTGTGGTTCCAGGCAATTGTCTGCAAATCCTGTCTCTGGGCAGCTCGGCTGCTGTGGGGCTAAATTCAGCGCTGGCTTCCTGAGGGCTCGGAGCAGGTGCTCGCCAATGGCTTTGGCTTCTCCCTCTGACAGATGAGCGAGCCGAGCCACTCCCCTGGAGGGAAGCCAGCTGAGCAGCCATTAGCAGTCACAGCCTTTGAATGTCCAGCCCAGTCTAGCTGCTCACAGAATCCTGACTGTTTGGGATTCAGGCTTTGGCCTTACCCTGAATGAAGTCAGGCAGCATGACAGAGGAACTTGTTACTTAAAATGTGTTCTGGAGGGCCAGAGCTTTGGCATCATCTAGAGGCTTGTGGGAAATGCAGAAGCTCAGGCCGCACCCCAGTCCCACTGGATCAGCATCTGCATTTTCACATGGCCCCGGGGATATGCATAGGCTCATTCAAGTTTGAGGAAAGCGGGGGCTCTAGGACTTTGGGTCTCAGACATTCAGAGGCATAATGAATGATCACACCAAGAACTTGTCCCAAACTCACATTCCTGGGCCCATGATTCAGTTTCAGGAGGTCCGGGGAAGGTGTGATAAGGCCCCAGGTGACTCTGATGTGAAGGGTTGCTGGCACCACATTAGAGAAACACTTGGCTAGAGGTGTTTCCACCTTGCCTACTGAGTTAGTGGAAAAATTGATTAATGGCTCTAAACCCCAATTTCCCCACTTTAACATGGGGCTCCTATTTTACAGGTTTGTTGTGAGGACTGACAGAGCTCAGGTCTGCAGAAGGTTTTAACACAGCATCCTGTGCATTTTAGGCCCCAGCTAAGATATTATTTCTCTTTTCCTTCCTTGTCCACTTTGGAACCTACTTCCTCCATCTGACTCCCTGCCCCAGCATTCCTTCCTTAGTGATAGCCTCCCAATTCCCCTTACGCTTGCACCAGTCTAGTTCTATCCTTCTGGCTAGGTCTCCAATCTTCAAGTTCTCTCTCTCTCTCTCTCTCTCTCTCTCTTTTGGATGGAATCTCACTTTGTCACCAGGCTGGAGTGCAATGGCATTAGCTCACTGTAACCTCCACCTCCTGGGTTCAAGTGGTTCTCCTGCCTCAGCCTCCTGAGTAGCTGGGACTACAGGTGTGTGCCACCACGCCCAGCTAATTTTTGTATTTTTAGTAGAAACAGGGTTTCACCATGTTAGCCAGGATGATCTCGATCTCTTGACCTTGTAATCCACCCACCTCAACCTCCCAAAGTGCTGGGATTATAGGCGTGAGCCACTGCGCCCAGCCTCTCCAAGTTTTTCCTAACCCCCATCCCAACCCCCATTTCTAGCTGCAGGGCAATAAAGTGTATCTGTCCCATTCCCTATTCTTTTAGTCTCTATTCTCTGCTAAACTGGCAGATGACTCAAAGCTAATAGCTAAGATTTTGTGCAGTGGCTTAAGTATGCCATTTCTTTTGGGTGCTTTAAGGAGATAATATCTTAGCTCAGTGGTTCTCAACTATGGCTACACATTAGAATCGTCTGGAGGCCATTTTTTAAGATGCTCAAGCCTTTCAAATTCACTGTGATTCTGATTCATTTGGTTGGGATAAAACCCATATATTGGGATATATTTTTAAAATTCCCAGCCAACTTTTGTGCTGCTCACTGAGCAGCTCAGAATCAGTGTCTTAACAAAAGTAATCAAGGAGGCCAGTAAAAAGAATATTTTAGCTGAAAAAGACTGTTCAGCACACACCAGATTAGATTAATTCAGCCATCTCTCAAGCAATATTGGTGTTAAATGTTGATCCACAATTCATTCAGTTCTATAGCATATCGCATTTTAGGCTTTTTCGTGATAAATGCATCCTGGAATTAGCTTTAGAGGGAAGGTTCCCTTCTTTATCAAGTCATTAAACACCCTGTGAGAAAGCAACTTCTTCTTCCAAAATGAAATCTATGAATATAGGAATATCTTTTTAGTACATAGGTAATTCCACAACATCTTGCTCTTGTTTTCGGTAACCTACTTTTTGGAAAAGAGCCCGTGGGTGTGCATTCCCAGAAAGTGGTGGACGTTTGTGTGGGGCGTGGGGTGTGTGTGTGTGTGTGTGTGTGTGTTCCAAAGATGAAATACGTGTTAGGAAATTTCAGTCTAGTATCACCGTGAAAAAATTGCAGGGTTGGATAGCAGATCAACATATATCAGATCCTTGCATTCCTGTAATAGAGCTCTGAGAACAAACAAATGTGTAACACAATGTCAAACAATGTTAAATAAATGTAATTTCCTTCCTCATTCATTCATTTACCTCAAAGTTACGTAGCCAGGAATTTTACATGCTGAATTCTCTAGCTGCAGTGTAATAAAGCTAGCAATTAATAAAAATTATTAAAACTCTGATAACTGAGGTAAGCGGCATTCAGACCAAAATTATAGACCATTAAGAAAATAAAAAGTAGCATCACAGGCATTGTTCAGTACTTACTATCTGTCAATCACTATTATAATTACTTTGCAACATTACCTCATGTAATCTTTGTTAACACTCTGAAGTGGACATTAAGATTTCCTTTTAGTTTAAACAAACTGAGACAGAGAGGTAAAGTAACTTGCTTAAGGTCACAAAGAGAGTAAGTGAGGGAACTGGATTTGCCAGCAGGCTATATTCCATATCAAAAGTTAAAGGATTATCAAAACCATAACTAAAGAAAAACTATAGCTTTTCATTTTGTTTCATTTCTGTGTTATTTAAAATGAAAATAATTAAGCCTTCACACAGGAAGATGAGGAAAACAAACCTCGGAGAGAAAGAACAAGTTTTTCTTTTTTATAAAAAGCAGAAATAAATGACGTAGAAAGACGAAAAGCAATAGAGGTAAAAAATAAAGAGCTGGTCTTTGGAAGAAAAAAGAGAAAACAAACTTGAATACATAAATATAGCTGAATAAGGTATATTTTTAGTAATAAAAGAGTACTTTCTGCATCTCTGTGTGGGCATATTTAAAAATTTAGATGGAATAAATGTTTTGTAAGTAATAGATAAGCTACAAAAACTTGGGTCTAGAAACACAAAATCTAAGCAGTTACATTGTCATGAAAATTCTTTTAAAAGTTAACATCGAATTTTCTCTAATCTTTTTTTTTTTCAAAAGCTTTGTACCATTTGACTCTATGGAAAAATTCTTTTGAAGTTTCAAGTGAGTTCCATGTCTGGAAAGAAAAAATATAGAAAGCTATTCAATTGATTTTATAAAGGTATAAAGATTTAATGAGAGTATAAAGTTTAACTCTGATTAAAAAACGTGACAAAAAAGAAAGCAGGAAGGTAAGAAAAAAGGGATGGAGGAAGAGAGAAAAGGGAGTAGAAGGGAAGCAACACAAGAAGGAAAAAAGGAAAAAATTTGTTCTAATTTATAAATAAGGGTACAAGAAGCTAAGTGAAATATTAACAAATTGAACCCAGCACTATATTAAAAACATAATAAGAAATTGACAGATCAAATACATTTTTTAAATTTCTGTATGCATGTTGGGTTAATGTTAAGACTGCTATTATTTCATCCATTATATCAATAATTCAAGAGAAAAACCCCATATAATCATCTAGTTATATGCCAACAAAGATATGCCTAGAAATATGAAGATACTTTATTAATATGATTATAAATACCTGTCTCAAAGAAACAGGCAAAAATCACACTTAATAATTAGAGTCTACAGAACAGACTTTCGAAGCGTGTCTTGTCTGAAAGAACAGCCCCTCTAAAATCTAAAAATACTCCTCAAAAATACATTTCTATGCTAAATACATTTGGACATTTCATACTCTGAACCCCTCTAAAAGTTTCGCCAGCCACATGTACGTGGGGTCTGATAAGTGTTTCCTCAGCTTTGTAGACCTTGGAACCCTTTGCCCAAATCATATCTTGGGACCAGTGCTACTCATGGGACATCTTGGGAAACACAGAGTTAGAAAATAAAACGGGAGGCATTCCATTCACAATAGTAACATACAGAAAAAATAATTAGTAATAAACCAAACAAGTAATGTGCAGCATTTATACAAAGTACAAATTTTCCTGAGAATCTCTTTAAAGACCTGAGGATAGAGAATCTCATTCTTTATTCCTACATAAAAGAATTTAATTGTGCAAAACTATCAGTTTGCCACAATTAAATTATAAATTAACTATATTGAGCTCAAGAGGACTTATTTTTTTCTAACTGGGCAAAATGATTCTAACTTTATATGGTAAAAGAAATAAGATCTAAGAAAAAATGGAAATATTCTGACATCAAAATATATTATATAATCATTAAGACAGTGTGGCTTTGGGATAAGACATCAGACAGATCAAGTAGTGGAATACAAATTTCAGAATTATAACCAAAATACCTATAAGCATTCAGAATACATTTGAAGCAGTGTGTCATAGCAGCCGAGACCAGTCATAGTATATGGGTTCTAATTTCAACTCCGCCTCTTATTGGTTGTGTCATCTCTGGATAGCCTTTTAGCTTCTCTGAGCTTCAGTTTTCTTGTGTAAAAAAGTAAAAGTAACCCTAGTGCTTAACTCACATAATTAACATACAGTGATGAAATAATGTTTTCAAAATATACAGAAACTGGTATGTAATAAGCCCACAATAAATATGTGCCATTATGATTAAGAAAAAAAATCAATAAATTTGATTCCATAAGAATTAAAATTTTGTAAACAAATTTGATAGGGAAATGAACGAGTTACATAATAAGATTATAAAGATTCTTTTATAAGGTAATCAAGTCTAAAATCCTCAAAAATATGGGAAAAATTAAAAAAAAACAAAAAACATGCACTAACAAATATAAACGAGGCATGGCTATATAAGAAAGTATGTGCTGATAACCAATTAGTTACTTTTTTCTTCTATAAAATTGGCAAACATTCATGATCCCTAGTATAAGAAAGATAAAAAAGCATTGCTAGTGGGAGTATAAGTTGGAAGGTATCACACAAACTCTTTGGAAGGCAAATTGGCAATGTTGAACAAAAATCTCCAAAACTGGAACATCTTTTAACCTTAACCTCACAATTTATTGATGAAATTATCCCTAATGTGGGATACAAATTTAGTTACAAGGAACTGAAGCAGCATCATCAAAGAGGAAACCATCTGAAATATTAATACTTGAAAGTGAGGGGATCTTCATGTGTACTACCAGTAAGCAAAAAGAAAAGGTTATAATTCAGTATTGCAATTTGATCACTAAGAATGTACAAAAACACATAGAAATGAAGGCTGAAAAGATGTACACCAAATACTTTATAGTGGTCACTTCTCAATTATGGGATAAAGATTTCTGATTTCTTAAAATGTGATTTTGAGGTTTTTGAAGTTCTTTGAATTCTCCAACTTCATATAAGAAAACAGTAAAAATGTGTTTCTAACCTTTTAAAATAAAAAATACTTTTAAATGGGTATAAAGACAAAAGAGAGAATAGTTGCATCTACTCTGTGAAATGAAATATATATACAGTTTCCACTGCAGTTATAATATGTGATATGCAAAAACACTATAGATATTACACGTGGTTTTGATATTAATATACAATTTCTTCCCCAAGACTTTGGTTTAAAACAAAACTTTTGTCATACACACACACACAGATGCTTTAGTCAAGAGTGTTGAAAAAATTGAGTCTATTCTAGTGTGGGGTGGATTTCTGGTCTGTCTTTGGGCACCTCCTTAAGCTTTTCTGTTTCCCCTTATTTTTATCTCGGCCCATGTCCATCTGCCGTAAGAGATTACTTTTCTCTGTCAGAGTTCTTACTGCTAATTGCAAATAATTTAAAGCCTTTAACTGATATCAATCCATATCTCAAATTTAAAATGAGTCAAGGCCCGTGTGGTGGCTCACACCTGTAATCTCAGCACTTTGGGAGGCCGAGGCAGGCAGATCACTTGAGGTCAGGAGTTTGAGACCAGCCTGGCTAGTATGGTGAAACCCTGTTTCTGCTGAAAATACCAAAATTACCAGGGCATGGTGGCGGGATCCTGTAGTCCCAGCTACTAGGGAGGCTGAGACAGGAGAATTGCTTGAATCCAGGAGGAGGAGGTTGCAGTGAGCAGTGACCGCACCATTGCCCGGGCAACAAGAGTAAAACTCTGTCTCAAAAACGAAACGAAACTAAAATGTAAAAAATAAAATGAGTCTTCATAAACTGCATCGTGAGAAGCTGCCTTCTCAAAAATGCCCCAAGAACTGCCTACACTTGCTAGTTTTTAACCCGGAAGGGCCATTTTCACCGCAGGCCGGGTCCTTCTGTCTCTATTCTCTCCTTCTCCATTTTGTCCTGGTGCTTCAGGGGTGGGAGGGTTGTTTCATTATTCCCTGGCCCTTTGACAGACAGAATAACTTCCAGATGGACCCAAGGACATAAATTGGAAAAAAGGACAGAGCAGGGAGTACTGTTGATACATTTACTCCCTACAAAGTACAGGTTATATTTGAAACTTGCCAGGTCGACTTTTGTTGGCTTATGATAGTGATGTTGATAAAAATATGTGTTAGGAAGTATTTAATACCAGAGAAAAAAGGAAATGGGAGATCTAAGCTTTTTACCATTGAAGTTTTGATGAAATGAAGCTCAATTTGGCAGAAGCAAGACATGGTATGATTTTCACTGATAGAACTTAAGGAACTAATTTTGCCATATTATCTTGGGTGGGGAAAGTGGGTGGAGAAAGATTATCATTCACCTTCTGCAGAACATCTGTGGCTGGCCAATGACAAAGATGCCTAAGCTTCCAAATTAATTAGCACACAACGAACTGGCATTCTAAGTCATCCATGAAGTGTCTGATTAACTCCTGTGGAGAAACTAGGATATAAGCTCTACAAGGGTAGGGATTTTGGTCTGTTTTGCTCACCAATGTCACCACCAAGTTCAGTGCCCACCACAAGCATGTCCTTAAGAAACGCTTGCTGAATAAAACAACTCATTTTAAGAAAGTAACTCATTTCAAAATGCAAATCAAAACCACATTGAGATACCAACTCACGCCAGTTAGAATGGTGACCATTAAAAAATCTGTAGACAACAGATGCTGGAGAGGATGTGGAGAAATAGGAATACTTCTACATTGTTGGTGGGAGTGTAAATTAGTTCAACCGTTGTGGAAGACAGTGTGGCGATTCCTCAAGGACCTAGAAAGGGAAATTTCATTTGACCTAGCAATCCCATTACTGGGTATATATCCAAAGGATTATAAATTGTTCTGTTATAAAGACACACGCACACATATGTTCATTGCAGCACTGTTTACAATAGCAAAGACCTGGAACCAACCCAAATGCCCATCGTTGATAAACTGGACAAGGAAAATATGGCACATATACACCATAGAATACTATACAGCCATAAAAATGATGAGTTTGTGTCCTTTGTAGGGACATGGTTGAATCTGGAAAGCATCATTCTCAGCAAACTGACACAGAACAGAAAAACACTGCATGTTCTCATTCATAGGCGGGTATTGAACAATGAGAACACATGGACACAGGGAGTGGAGCATCATACACTGGGGTCTGTTGGGGGGGACTAGGGGGAGGGACAGTGGGGGGTAGGGAGTTGGAGAGGGTTAACATGGGGAGAAATGCCAGATATAGGTGATGGGGATGGAGGCAGCAAACCACATTGCCATGTATGTACCTGTGCAACAATCCTTCATGTTCTGCACATGTACCCCAGAACCTAAAGTATAATAAAATATATTTTAAAAAATAATAATGATAGAAAGTAACTCATTTCAAACATTTATTACAAACAGAATTTATTCTCTGTCCTGGGGTCAGTATGTCCGTGTCTTTACATCTTCATTCTCATTGCTCTAAGTAACTGATGTACTGAGTATCAACCCAGAGGAAGTAACATATGGTTGTATTCAGGATGTTAAACAAGGAAGTTCCAGTTTGTGAACAAGGGTAGAAGAAGATTCAGTTCTCAATTAATCAAATGTTTTAATTCAGCAGTATGTTAACTAGGGCTCCTTTGGTAACAAGGGATCCTAACCAGCTTGAACTAGCACAGGCAAAAGGGAGGACTTTTTGGTTTATGGAGTCCAAGGAAATGTGTAAAACTAAAGTGTACGAGTGAGAGGCATGTAGCTGGACCATCCTGGCACCAGAGGCCGAGCACCACATGCCGTTCGGGCTTACACCCCAGCTTGGGTGTTTGCTTCATTTATACTCCCTGGAGATAGACTTTCTCCATGATCTGGGACAGAAGACACAGTGGTTCCTGGACTTGATGTCATATAATTCTCACTCTCTAAGAGAAATTGTTGATGTCAGTTCTAGATTGCATTTAAATTGCTGGGAAGGATTCTCATTATATTGGCTTAAATAACTCCCCACCCCTAGATCAAACAACAGCTTCTAGAAAGATGAGGTAATATGAAGTGTTGAAATTTCCCAAAGGAGATACATGGACAAAAAGTAGGCAGTTTCCAGGAGAAATGAAAGAGGGGCATGTGGGCAGAACATCCCATCAGTGTCCACTACACTCAACTGCTGCTCCTGCTGTGGGAGGTGATCATTGCTTTTCTACATTAATGTCACGTACACACACACATATATGTAAGGTGTATGTAGGAAAGCAGTGATGCTTTTCTGTGATGCTTGTATATGTACACATATATGAATGCATATAATATTTATATATTAATATATATATGCCTGTTTAGATTCATGTGCTTAATATTCATGTCCTTTCCATATGACACAGGTTCAGGACATAAATGTGTGTGTGTGTGTGTGTGTGTGTGTGCCTCTTTGGATTCATGTGCTGAACCTGTGTCACATGGAAAGAAAAATTTTATTTCTTGTTTATTTCTGATGTAGGCAGCCTGTGTAATAGAGGCTGACGCTCAGCCTCAGGAATTGGCATGTCTATTACAGAGGTTTGGTGGTTCCTTTATTTCTCTTCGACCTCCAATCAAGGAGTGAGTTTCAGCATTCCAGTGTCTTTCTTCTTCTCACTCTCCCCAAAAAACCTAATGCTCTGCTAGTTCCTTAAGATGCTACTTAGGCATGGAGAAGATTAAGATATATGTACATTATCTTCCCCTTACCAAAAAGGGTTATTTTTTGGAGAATACCATTTCAAACAGTTTGAGTTGGAAAAATATGCCAAACTAAACCTATATGTAGTGTTTAACCTAAGGACATCCTTAAAACAATTGCCCACTTTTGATTATTTTTCTTATGTTTACTTAAAGAACAAACATGAACATTATATATCTAACTGAATTAGTAGTGAAAGCTTGAGTTTACAAAGTAGACCTACTGAAATGGGTGCTTTTAAAGGCATCAAAATAATCAACTATCATGTGTTGACTGTGAAGAAAGAGATATAACATAGAAAATACATCTTTAAAGCTCCACTTATGCAAAAATAAAAACTTTTATATCACGCTCCCTCAAAAAATGTATGACAGATATTTTAAGATCATGATAGTGGAGTAAAGGAATGAAAGCCAGAATTCAGAACTTTGGATGCTAAAAAGCAACTGATTCTGTTTAACCTTAAAATCATGTGGAATTATGAAGAAATGCAACAGGACACAGTTGGATTAGTTATGCAATATTTCTTTATCAATTGTCTACTACTGTGTATTGCTCTAAAATTTTTTAAAAACATTTTAAAAGTTTTAAAACATTAAAAATCTTTAAAAAATGATTTAAACAGTTTAAATCTTTATGGTATTGCCTGGTAGATATCCTGTTCTTTGGTAGAAAATACCCATAGTCTGTATTCAAAACATTCCTAAAAGTTGATTTGTGTTGATTTTTGAGTCCATATAATAAATTATGTGTTTTCCAAAAAAAAAAAAAGAAGAAAGAAAGAAAACCTAATAAGCCTGTATGTTTTCTCCTATCAACAGCTACCATGCCGAAACCTATCTTCCCAGAAAACTGCTCTTCCCTTTCAGCCTAGCACCTCCCCATACTCTCCTGTTTACTGCAAAATATTCAGCTAAAATGTTCAACCAAACCTTTAAGGGTGGAGTTTTAAGGGTACAGTAAGGATGGAAAATGAGAAAAAGATAAGGTGAGGCTATTTAGAATAAACCTAATTTACATACTCAAATTTTCAGTAAATAGGTACTTCCAGCATCTCTCCATATTTATTTACCTTCACAGCTCCTCCCAAAATAATCTCTCCTAATTATTTGCTTCATGTTATATTATCCTTATGAAACCTTTATTTTACCGTCTCTGGGATTCTTACCTGCTCATTTCTTCTCAAGAAAGAGTTAGGAAACAGGACCATGAAGCCTCATGCAGTAGCCTATCCTCCTTTCTTCTAGAGACAAAGGGTTTCTCTCTAAAAGTTCAAGCTTTGGCAAATCTTTCCATCCTCCTGAACACCTAGCATGTCTCCTGCATGGTAGGCGTTCTCATGGGTGACAGGTCCATGCATTTCAGAGGGTGAATCACTAAAACTCCTCTGTGGGCAATCTACCCTACCCCAAGCAGCATAAATCAAAAGTAAGATGCAAGACTTACGTCAATGGTAATAAAAGATGGGAAGTTGGGTGTATTCCGACTTTGTAGGATGTAAAGCTTACACACCAAATTTCAAACATTTTGTTAATAAACACCACAAACTTTGCAAAATCCAGAAAATTACATAATAGTTTTTATTTTGCCTAGCATGTTTCTATGATAACGTTTTCTTTATATTTGGCTGCATATGTTTTATTACCTCTTTGAATTATAACATTTTTTTAATACCATAAAATACTACTCAGCCATAAAAAGGAATGAATAATGGCATTTGCAGCAACCTGGATGGAACTGAAGGCTATCATTCTAAGTGAATTAACTCAGAAATGGAAAAGCAAACGTGGTATGTTTGTACTCATAAGTGGGAGCTAAGCTATGAGGACATAAAAAGCATAAGAATGATACAATGGACTTTGGGGAAATGGTGGGAGGGGTAAGGGCTAAAACACTACACACTGGGTACAGTGTACACTGCTCGGGTGATGGGTGCACCAAAATCTCAGAAATTACCACTGAAGAACTTATTCATGTAACCAAACACTACCTGTTCTCCAAAAACCTATTGAAATAGAAATAAATTTTAAAATTAAGTAAATAAGTAAATAAAATTCCCCCCTAGGAAACAATATGGATTCCTTATCAGCAAATCTGTTCATATTTATGAAGATGTGGAGGACCTGATGGAAAAAGGAAAGAGAAGTTAACATTTGTTAATCATCTGCTGTGTAAGAAACGTACAGATGACATACATACCCATTTATATAAGTAACTGATTTCTTGACAAGTGGAATTCAGTGATGTTTGAGCAGAAAAGGTTTTGTACCGCTTTCTTTCCAACTCACTCTATTAGATTTCCTGTCCCTGGATAATATTTGAGCAGATTCTTAATCTTTTCAGGTCACTTTTAGGCATCAATAGACGTTCTTATTTTCAGGACTCGAACTTCAATTCCTTATCTGCAATTCTGAAATCTCCACAGTTCTAGAAGTCAAAACTTTTTGAAGTTTGCTACAAAGACATTAGGTGGAAAAACTGTGCATAAACTTAAGTGAGGCTATGTGTAGTCGTTTACATACCCTTGCCTTGTATGGAGAATAATCCATTTTGCTGCAGAAATACTAAGGTGTTTGATTGCAGAGTGCTGCCCTATACCAGCTGATGACAAGATATGCATAATATGTCCCTTCTAAAACTCACGATTAAGTGCTGGATTCTGAAGTTTCTGTAGCCCCAAGTGTTTTGGATAAGAGACTAATATCTCGTGTTTTAACATCTAACATCAAAACTTTCATTTCTCATCCAATTCAAAGCTTCTCTCCCTGTCCAGCATAGGTCTGTTTGTTCATTCTGTGGAACAGCACTGGGAAGGGTGGAGGCGACCCTGGGCCCTGCCAGTTCTGTAATAATTTTTCCATCTGCTTTTCCCTCTCATTCTCCTCTACTCACCCAGGAGCCACTGGCTCCTCCAAGGCAGGGGGAGAGAAGGAAGGAGGAAGGTAAAGTCCCTGGTGCTGTTGTCATCTGGGTGTGGTGCCCTCTGTGCTCTTTCCCGTGGATGCTCTCCCTGTACCACTGCAGGGGGAAATGGGCTTAAAGGCACAGAAGTGTTGGGGCAAATTCTGCCTAGATGGTCCAACATCCCTGTGTAGAATGAGGGGGCCCTGGTCGCCTATTGTTCTTAGCTCTGGAGCCCCAACAGAAACAAAGAAATGTCCTATTGATTATTCCTGTTATATATCCATTACCTCATTGTTAATGTTCATAGTTAACCCTTGAAACAGGAATAGCCAATTTTACAGATGAAAAAGCCAAGGTAATACAGCAAAGTGGGGATTAAAAAAATCACATTAATTCATGCATGTAAGAAAGGAAATTAAATTTCTTTAAAAAGAAAGAAAATTAAAATACTAAGATGAAGGCAGCAAAGAGCACAAGGAATCTGTATACCAACGAGGCCAGAAAGGTGAATTTGAAGGACTCTGTTTCTTTATTTTATGAGAAGCCAGAAATAAAACAGCTTCTTTGAAGGGCAGGGAAAGTATTTGTCTCTAAATAGTATAATCACAGGAGCGGAAAGAGAGGGCAGATTCTAAAGAAACACATTTAGACAACAGGAAAACAAGACACGATGAACAGAAACTACAGGACTGTATCTTCTGGAACTTTCTGTTCCCACTCACCACTCATCAAAATCCAGAAAAGTCTGTAAGCTTTAAAAGTCAAAAGTGGGTTTGAGATCCACTGGGATGAGTTAGAAGCCTCCATTGTGCTCAGAGTGGGTCTAAATTTGGAAATAAACTCAATCCCACAGATTCATTATACAATTGGCACGACTAGGAGAGGAACTGAAAACTTTCCTTGTCTGCATTTCTCGCTTCTTTTGAAAAGGAGACTTAACGAGAGAGGCTGACATTTCAGAGACATAGCTTAGCTGAGTTTAGAAACCAGGGAGTGGGCGGTTTTCAGAAGGCACCTGTAAACACCATGTAGATTCACTGTGGGAAATGCGTGAGAGTCCCAAGATGGCATGAAGAGAAACAAAGACGAATATTCTCCTCCCACCAAGAAGAGAAAAAAATGTAGGACTCTAGGGCGGCAAGGAATGTTTCATTCACTCATCCATTCATTCAAGAAATACTTATTGAGTTGGATTTTTTGTTTGTTTGTTTGCTTTTACCAGGACTGGGCACTGGGATTCTAAAGTAAATGAAATATTAAATCAGTCACAAATGTATGTATAATTGTAAACTGAGATAAGTGCTCTAAAGGACAGTGTGACTCTTTAGAAGAGGGTGTAAAAGAGGGAATGGAAACTGAGGTTTCCCTGAGCAGCTCTCACTAGATGTGAACTCTGTGGTGAGTAATAACCTTGGCTAACATGAGTTGATCCAGCCATCTTCTAATTGTTTTATGTACATAATTTTGTGCAAACGTCACGACAACACTGTGGGGGTAAACATGTATTCTTGCGTCTTTCTGGAATATTCTTCTTTCCTGTTCATCCACTTAATGTCTCAGGGAAAGGCAGTGGTGTGGAATGTAGGCTAAGAAGTCAGGCTTCCTGGGTTTGAATCCTCACTGCCTGACTGACTTGATGTGTGACCTCAGGCGAGTTACCTACCCTCTCTGTGCCTGTTTCCTCATCTATGATAACACGAGTATGATAGGACCTACCTATGCTGCAGAAATTTAAAGCAGACCAGTGTGACTGGCGGGAGAGTTGTGTGAGATGTAGCTAAAGAGGTAGGCAGGTTGCACATCTTGAATTTAGCAATAATTGAGTGTCCGCTCTGCAACAGGTACTACGCTGGAAGCTTTATACATGTTATCTGGGCTGCTTTGCTTCTCTTCAATAAAACACTCATTAACCAAACTATTCAGTGAGTAAAATGCAATTGTGCTATTTTAAGGGTGATTGAATACACTGCCTTCAGCTTAGGAGTCTTCTTCAGAAAGGAGCTGTGCCAACTGTATAGCTCTCTGATTGTTAAGTAATCTCTTTGTTCAGCCATTTCCAATGGCAGAGTCTCCTGGGTCCGAGCAGAAGAAATGAATGCAGTTAGTTGGAAAGCATGAGCTTTGCACTCAAAAGATTGAGGCTCAGGTCCCACACCTGCCATGTTTCAGGCTGTGTGAGCCTGGACAAGTCAATTCCCCTTCACAAGCAGCATTTTCCACATCCAAAGAATACAATACTCAGCTGCCTCTTCAAGTTGCTATAGAGATCAGGTGAAATAATGCACATTGAAACCATTTTCACAATCTATGAGGCAGCACACAATGTTAGGGACCAGTCAGTACTCATTGAGGGTTGACTTCTGCCTGCCACATGCTCTGGTCAATGCCCTAGGCCCAAGCTAAACACCCCATTCAAGTAAGGAGGCCTGTTACCATGCAAGAGGCCACCTCACACAGGAGGGGAGGGGCCACAGCTGCCCTGACCACCTTCCCAGCTTCCACTGAAGAAGCCCTTTGTCTTTTTGGGCTGGGTCCTCGCTCCTGCTACCTCCACCATCCCAGTCCTCATTCCCAAGCCTTCCAGCCAGACATCAGAATTTCTCCTTGCACAGGTGCAGTTAAATAAGGCTTTACTCCTGGAAGTATTTGTCATGTAGGTAGCTCACTAGAAGAATAAACATATTTGCTGGCATAAATGGTGGTTCTGAAATCTTCAGTATTAATACTCCAGATCTCTGCTTCATTCTCTCTCTTTCTCTGTCACACACGCATGCGCACGCATGCACGCACACGCGCGCGCACACACACACACACACACACACACACAGTTGCCAATGACTTCCATATACAGCCTTCAACTGTAAAGCTCTGAAGGCAGGGACCCCATCTCAATCACTGAATCTCCAGTGCTCAGCACAGAGCCTTACATATAATAAGACACTAATAAATGTGTGCTAAGAGACAGAAGGAAAAAAAAAGGAAGGAAGGAAGGAAAAAGGGAGGGTGGGAGGCAGGGAAGGAAGGAAGGAAAAAAGGGAGGCAGGAAGGAAGGAAGGAAAAAAGGGAGGGAGGAAGGAAGGAAAGAAAAAGGGAGGGAGGGAGGCAGGGAAGGAAGGAAAGAAAGAAAAAAGGGAGGGAGGGAGATAAGGAGGGAGGGAGGGAGGGAGGCGTGAAATGAGCAGGACAGTCATGAGTGTTTTCAGTTGTGCATGGTTGCAGGCAGTTCTTAGACTAGCCACTGTAGCCACTATTTCCCAGTATCTCTCGCCTAACCAAGAAGCCCATCAGACTCCTTGTGATTTAGAGCTTCCAGATACCCAAATTTCCTCTGAAGTTTATCCCCCAACTCCTCTGTACATCAATAATCTCCATCCTTGGATGGCCCATGCTATTTCTCCTTATGTGATGCTGTTCTTGAGTGTATGTTAAGGTGGTTATGTCCTGTTTTGTCCATCTTATTCAAAGACAAGCTATATCCACTTTCCTTTCAGCTGCAGCTTAGTGCCCTGCTAGTCTCCGTTCTCACTGCTTGTTCATGCTAGCCTGTAGGACAGTTGGACTCACTCACTCCAGAGCCAGTTGTGGGTAAACTTTTCTGATCAGGCTTGTATTGACTCAAACCAAATGTGAGATTCACACAAACCCTGTCTGTTTCACAGTCATATGACAAGTCTTGGAGAATTAAGACATTTGGAAAGAGTTCCATAGCTGCTTCTGACCTTCAAAGGAGGCCTCAAGGTAGAAAGAGCACAAACGTTGGAGAAAATATGATCTGGATTTAAGTCCTAGCCTTGCTACTTTCAGGGCAAAATCATTTCTTCCTTTGAGCCTTAGTTTGCTTACTCATAAAATGAACTTAATAGCTTTCCTTTTTGTCTGGGACTCTTTTAGTTGCAAGTGACATAAACCCAGTTCAAGTGGGCTTAATCCAAATACAAAGTGGGAAATCCACAGCAGTCTGTCCAGCTTCAGGCAAGTTTAGATCCAGAAGTTCAGACCATCTTTGAAACTTCTGGGACTTCCTCCATCTCTGAATCCTACTTTTCTCTATATGTTACTTCATCTTGAGGCTGCCTGTCAGAAGGTGACAGTAGAAATGGCATAGTAGGTCTTGGTAGATCTTTTACTCAGCCAATCAAAAAAATAAAAATAAATAAAGATCCTCACTCTTCCTGCAAGCATCATTCACAGCAGAAGTCTACTCTGACCAGCCTGGATCAAATACCCACCTCTATGGCCAGAGAGTTGGAAGTTGGTTATGGATAGCTCTCCAGGGATAAAGCACATGGATGGTGATAGTTACCCTGTGGAAAGCATCCTGGAAGAAGAATCAGGCTCATTATAGAACTACCTCAGTGGGTTCTTATAAGGCATTTTGTAAAGTACCTCATTTGCTATGAGATGGCATTTGAAAAGTGTTTTAAACAATGATGAACACATTATGTTTGGCTTTAGTTATTTTCCTCCCTTTCCCTACCTCCTTCCTAAAATCAGAGAATCTCAGCTATAGGACCCCAAATGAACCATAGTTGAGCCACTCTAAGACATGACCTCCTAGATACTGATGAACTGCCATTTAGGCAGAGCCACCAAGACTGCCTTGGCCAAAATGATTCGAACATTAAGGCACTGCTTGTAATAACTTTTATTTACACATATGAGCCCCCTTGGCACCTGTCTCATGTTCAGCTTATATGGTGTTACCAAAAAAAAATGTAATTGGGTGACATTGATAGAATTTAGTAAGTATAAAATAATCTGAACAAAGTAACATCTGACAACATCGCTTCCTTCTAACAAGATAAAAAGAACCTAGATACCTGGAATATGACTTAAGACCCTCAAATTATCTTTCTGTAGAAATTGGCATTCTATTCAAATAGTGCAGCTTGGACTCACAGGCAGGTTCTCTTGACTTTGTGAGTACTTTGTAACTTACAAAACTTAGTAGTAGATCTGAATGTGTGAAACATTTTGTGGTTTGTTCCTAAAAGACTGCAATGAACTTGCTGATTTGTTGACCATAAAATTTGTAGAAAAATAAATGCACAGGCTCATTATTGGGTATCACAAACTAAGCAGGAAGTGTTGACCATTTCGTATTCACAGAAAATGAATGAAAATGCAATGGCTGATATTTTATTGCCCAAGTGCCTAATAAAGTCCATGCCAGTGTTTATTGGCTAAGAGGACAATTCTTGGGGAGGAATCTGGCTCTGATGGGGGAAGTCCTAAGTGTTTCTGCTTAGACATTTTCTTTGCTGGGGAGCAGCAAATGCCATAGGAATTGTGTGGGTACCTCACTTATTAGGGAAGAGGGAAATGGCTTCGATGAACTAGGAAAGGCAAGATGTCAAGGGTTCCCAATGTAATGACAACTAAGGTGGTGCAAAGAAGAGAGATAGGAGCTCACAGATGCTGAAGATGAGATGCTTGTAGGTTCACTTCTGCTGAAGGCAACCAAAGCCACCCAAATTAAATACAGGTTAAGCATCCGCTTCTGAAAATCTGAAATCCAAAATGCTCCAAAATCTGAAATTTTCAAGCACCATCATGGTGCCACAAGTGGAAAATTCCACACCTGACCTCATGTGATGGGTTGCAGTCCCAATGTAGGTGCACAACACAGTTTATTCAGTGTCTCCAAGGGAAGAATAAAATTACCTTCAGGTTAAATGGATAAGGTATATATAAATCATAAAGGAATTTCAAATTTAGATGTGGGTTCCACCCCCAAGATGCCTCACTATATACACGCAAATATTCCAGAATCCAAAGATAAAAATAAAAATTTGAAGCGCTTCTGGTTTTAAGCATTTCAAATAAGGGACATTCAACGTCTAAGAGTAAAAATAGATTGTATTTATTGAGTGCTTACTGCTTGCCAAACCCTGAACTAAGCACTTTAGACACATTGTCTCATTTAAATCTCACAACAGCCCTATGAAGTAGCTTTTGTTATTCCCATTTTACAGGTGAAGAGATGGAAGACTTAGAAAGTTGAAGTAACTTTCCCAACATTCCACATCTAGTAATTGGAAGATGTGGATCATAAACTTAGGTAGTTGATCCTAGAACCTTAGTCACTACACCATCATTTCTGGATTAGAGCAGAATAGATTTAAGATAGCCTGTGAGAAAATTAAATACAGGGGAATATACCAATAGGGGAAATTTCCATTCTTCTTGGTTTTTCTTTAAATATAGTTCTGGTCTAGGAAGAGGCTTTTCTTGTACACTAGCTTCTATTGCCTCCCATCTGTGTTTTTAACAAAGATAATTAGGGTCACCTTGGTTCAAGCAGACCTTCTTATTTTTAATTACACTGCACCTGGAAACCTTAGCTCCCAGCCGATGCTTGAAAGGATTGGCATTGCCCTCAAAGGACAAGAGATCTTTAGTGAAGAATTCAGGAAATTAGGCCTTGGACCAGTCCACATAGTCCAGCAGTTAAAATTGGTCTCTAACTCTCTATCTTAGACACAAGAAGTTCATTTCTCTTTTCATCAATCTATTACTGCTGTGGTGATGGCAGAAGCACAGAGCAGCTCTGCTCCTCCTGAAATCCCTGTAGATGTGCTTCAGTGTGCAAGATTAGCTTGCTTGTCCTTCATCTCAACCTCAGTGTGCTCTTCTGGACTCTCTCAGAAGCATGGGTGTGGAGGATTTGCTCTGGGATTTATTTCTGAGAAGCTGCAGATGCGGTCTACATGCAAGGGTGACCTTCCTTAGACCTCCGTCCCCCTCCTCCAGATTTTACTCCAAAGGCAGAGGGATTAAACAGGAATGCTATGAATAGAGAAAGGACCAGGTAGCAGATCATTTTGCCTATATCTCCAAAGACACTGAAAGGTACTACATCAATGCCGCCGGAAGTTTTTAAACATGTTTTTCCAATTAAAGATTTAAGAAGAACATGTTTAGAGTAAGTGGAGTAAATGGCTTGTCAAAAATTTGACAGCCACAGCCAGAATTTGAAATGAGAAAACTAAAGCACAAAAGTACGGTAGTTGTGGCGATTTTAAGGAAGGTTCTATGAGTTATTGAGTGCAGTGAGTGGGGAAAGGCCCAGAGTGGATGGTTTTTTGGATTAGATGGAGACCTAGGCAATTGTGAGTGGCCAGTTGGAAGGATTTCAGAGGTGCAAACATCCAGAAGAAGCAAGGGGAGCACCTGTTCTTCTGCAAGAAGTCTTTACACCTAGAAGAAAGAGCCCAGGTAGTTTTGGAGCCTGTATGACTTTTGCTAATATAAAATCACTGGGTGGGAAGGAATGGGTATACTGAATGCCTCTTTCAGAAATAAAAGCAGAAGTGAAAGTCTCAATCGCATAAGAGGAGGAGTCAGACCATGGAACTACACTCTGTGACAGCTACTCTACCAGCTTCCCAGCACTCCATGCTGGTAACATCCTTCATGCCAGAAGTATCTGAACCCCTGAATCTGGCAAAAAGAAAAGAGGCCTCAGGAAGCCAACCCAGGCTAAGAAGGACCACCTGATACAGCAGCATTTAAAAGACCCTTTAATGGATCTATAGTGCTGGTGGAAAATAGAAAGGTCATATTTCTGTCTTTGACATGTATATAGCACAACAGAGAGCCAAAAGGGGAAATAAGAAATCTGGCAATGATCCCAGAGAACATTTGAGACAAAGTTTTGTAACAGTAACTTTGAAAATATTGAGTCAAATATAAGATTGCTGTTTATTATTTGGATACAAACTCCTTACATGAGGGAAGAAATGTTTGTTATTATCGTTGTTTTTACTTTTTGCTGAATTTAAACCATAGGAAAATGGACAAATACCATTTGCCTAATGAGTGGAGGACTGAAAATGTGAATTCCACTCCAATATCCTACCAGGAAGTCTTAAAATAAAAGACAAACCAGAAAACCCCCTCGCCTAAGAATATATCTCATGTATCAGCCAAACTCTAAACCTTTTTGAAGAAGAGATACGTTTCCACAGTTATGCTCAGGGATGGTGCCTTTAATTGATGTGAAATCTGATCTAACTTAAAAGAACTGATCTACTTCAAAGGAAAAGCAAGTCCTCTCTGATCCTGCCACTTCCGTTAATGAGAAATAAATAATAATTGTTTTGCCTCAAAAGATCTTCCCCGTATGGTGAAACAACCTTTACCTACAAGGAGAAGAAGAAGGAGGGAGGAAGGAAAATAGCTTCACGTGGAGATTATAGAAAGTCTCTCATATTTTGTCATTTGTGCCAGACACATTAAAGCACATTCTGGTCCTGGGAAAGGTCCGTTCAGCCATGTTTTTCTTCAAGATTTGATATTCATGCAAGAAACCGTTATGGACACGTACATTGAGTGGAGTGGAAGCACAACATGTCTGTTCTTAGCATTGAACAGATGAAGCAGTTATGACCTCCTTGCCCCCAAGATGTTTATTTCATAATCTAATAAGCCTTGAGATAAATTATTTAAGCATCAAGGTGATACTATTATGGGAGAATTTAACAGTGGAATACATTCAGGAATTTTCCTCTTTTAAAAGATCTAATGATAGAGTTAAAGAGAAAAATGCTTTTTCCTTTCTAACAATCTGTGAAATCACATTTAGCACAAAAAAAAAAAATGCTTCTGCCTCAATTACCAGTGCTTATTCCTGGTAATTCAAAAACTCAGAATTTATAACTGCTAGCCACTCATATCATGTGGTGTGACATTTTATGTCAAAATCATGACAATATCTCCTGAACATGGTGGGAAAGTATAAGTCCTAAGAATGGAAGCCAGGCCTAATATGGCTTTAACAAACGAGGGTCCTGGGAGGCCCTCCACTCCTGCCTTGTGAACATCTGTGTTGTAACAAAGGAGAGACAGCGCTGCCTTAGAGTAAGAAGAACTGAGTGAGTTCAAACCTGAGCTCTACCCTTGAGCAGCAATAGTAATCACTGCTACCATTTAGAGCACAATATCATGGGCTAAAGTCTTATTGAAATGTGAACAAAACCCAATTTTTTAATGAAGGAGGCTTATTCATCCTTCCTCATCAAACAGTAGAATATGAGGTTCAGAGAGGTTAGTTTACCCAGCTAAGTAACGGATTCAAGATTTCAACTCGGAACTGACCAGGTTCAAAGCTCTTCCACAGTGGACACACCCCTTTTAAATAATGGCCCTTAGCCTCTTTACCTATAAAATGGACCCAGCCAGGCCTCCCTGATATGGTTTGGATCTGTGTTCTCCACCCAAATCTCTTGTTCAATTGTAATCCCCAATGTTGGAGGTGGGACCTGGTGGGAGGTGATTTTATCATGGGGGTGAATCCTTCATGAATGGGTTAGCACCATCCCTTTGGTGATATTCTCCTGATGATAGGGTTCTCATGAGATCTGGTCATTTAAAAGCATGTGGCACCTTCCCTTCCCCCTTTCTCTATTCCTCCTCCTCTGGCCATGTGAAGTGCTGCTTCCCCTTTGCCTTCCACCATGATTGTAAGTTCTCATGAGGCCTCCCCAGAAGCAGAGCAGATGCCAGCATCCTTCTTCCTATATAGCTGCAGAACCCTGAGTCAATGAAACCTCTTTTCTTTATAAATTACCTGGTCTCGGGTATTTCTTCATAGCAGCAGGAGGATGGCCTAATACCCTCCCTCACAGCATTGTCGGGGAAGAATGACTTAAATGTGATAACAAACTTGAAAATGATGTATAAACTGTGAGGTGCCAATGCATGAGATTCTGCAATACCATGAATAAGTAATTCATAGAACATGTTTCAGATTATATTTATCCCTTCATCATCATGATTTTGATATTTTGGGTCTCCATGAAAAAATTGGTATAGATTTTTTTAGGGCAAATAGAAGCCACATTTCATCGTTATTTTGGAATTTAAGAAAAAAAAGTGGGTAGAGGGAGGTTTTGAATTTATAATTAAACTGCCATGTCAAGAAGGTAGAAAAAACTCAATAGATGAGAAGGAATTTCCACAAGATAAGGAGAAACTTCTAGATCGTCCCACTTTAAAATAAAGAAAGCTACGAGTGTCTTGATTTTGAGAGGACCCCCACCCATCACTGATGCTGCTTCAGGCCAGGCCCCTGACTTTCTCTCAGCCCTATCGTCTACTGTCTCTCCTCTTGCCCACATTCTCCACATCAGAATAGTTATAGTTGTCCTGTTACACCATTTTCTTCCACACTTCCTGACATTTTACATTTTATTCCCACTTTCTGAAGTTTCTTCTTGCCCTTATTCATCCTATTTATCCTCAGTTTATATGTTCACTTATACCTTCACCATCTAGTTCAAATCTGTTTCTTGATTTTTATTTTAGATCCCTCAAAACACTATCTGCACTCTTTCAATAATGGTAGCTAACACAGGGTGCTTACTGTGTACATATATGGTTCTCTGAGCTTTACATGCACTTGATCATTTAATCCTCACCACAGAGATATAAATTATAGTTGAGGAAATGGAGATGAAGAGAAGTTAAATAACTGTCCAAAATTACACAGCTGGTAAGTGGGAAAGCCAGGATTTAAAACCACGTGGACTAGCTTACAAGCCCATGTTTGGGCTTATTTTAATTTCTACATAGTGTTCCATTGAATGAATATAACAATTATTTATTCTTTAGTTGATGAACATGTGGGGTGTTTCTAGTTTTTGCTATTACCACTAGTCCTGCTATGAACCTTCTTTGCACTGGAGATTTTCTCCAGGGTATAAAACTAGGGTTACAAAATATATAGAGAGAGTAACAGGGTATTGTGAGTGATAATCTCAAATTACTTTTCAAAGTAGTGGTATACGTTCCTACCAGCAGTGTAAAAGAGCCTGTATTTTGCCAGTGTATGGTAGTGTTGGATAATAAGATGGTATCTCATTGATATCTCAATTTGCATTTCCTTAAATACTAATGAAATTGAGATTATTTTCATATGTATCTTCAATATCCACATTGTCTTTGCTGTGAAATGCTTGTTCATGTTTTTTACCCATTTTTCTGAGTTGTCTTTTTTTATTGAGTTGCAGAGGTCTTTATGTAGTCTGAATACTAAGCCTTTGTGAACTATAAATTTTGCAATATCTTTCAGATTTGACATCTTTCACTTCTTCATAGTATCTTTTGACAATCAGAAGTTCTTTAATTTAAAATATTTAAATATATTCATCTTTTCCTTTATGGCTAGTACATTTGAGGTCATATTAAAGAAATGCTTTCTTACTTTGAGGTCAGAAAGACATTTTCTCATTTTTTTTTCCTAGAATTTCTATAGTTTTGCCTTTAACATTTAAGTTCAACTTGGGCACGGGGAAGGAAACAACACTCATGGGGCTAGGTGGGGGGGATGGAGGGGAGAGGAGGAGAGGGACAGTGGTGGGGGGGTGTGGCAGGGAGGATGGGGAGAGATAATACCGGGAGAAATGCCTGATGTAGGTGATGGTGGGGGGGATGGAGACAGCAAACCACCATGGCATGTATGTACCTATGCAACAATCCTATAGGATGCAGGACATGCACATGTATCCCAGAGCTCAAATGTAATAAATTAAAAAAAAAAAAACTTTTAAGTTCAAAATCTATTTGGATTTGATTTTTTGTATGTGTATGTCCAACTAAATAATCAGTTATCCCAGAACTAATAAAAGTCCTTCCTTTCTCTATGAATCAAAACACTTTGATTCATATGAAATGCAAGTGCTTCACTCATTAGGTTGTTACATTTTGATAACATACCAAATGTTGGTAAAATTTGGGGTTAATAGTTATTGTTGGCAGAAGAGTAAATTATAATTTCAGTGGTGAACAATTTGGCAATGTATCAAAATTACAAATGACTCATTTCTACTTCCAAGAATTTAGCCTATAGATACAATCTCAAATATGCCCAGAGGCCTGTGTACAAAGATATTCATTTTAGCATTGTTTGAGCATCCATTGACGCAAAACCACCTAAATTGAAAACTACCTGAATATTCATCAGTGAAGTAAGATAAACTGTGGTACATATTATGCAGCTGTTTAGAAAGGATAAAACAGTATTATAGCCACTAAGATGGAATATTCTCTAAAATATATTTAATATATATATATATAAAATAATATATGTGTATAGACATGTAAAATATATATTGTAAAATATAAAAGCAAACTACCAAAAATTGGGTGTGGCATACTATTATTTTTATGAATGTGATTTATTTTTGTAGACTCGCTCTGAAAATGTACACAAAAATTTGAATAGTGATTGTCCCTATGGAGAAGAACCAGGAGGCTAGTACACTGGAAGGAGACTTTCTTCCTCTGAATGTTCTTCTTTGGTTTTAGCTTCATTTTTTTTTAACACATGCATGCATTATCTATAGCTTGTTTTCATCTTAGTTGAATGAAAAAAATAAATGGTTGAATACAAAGATAGACAACTTGTGGTCTCCATATTCAAGGAGTTTATAGTCTAAAAGGCACAAAGAAAGGCACACAAATACCCATAACATAAGATGGCATGTGATGGGGAAAGTTTCCAAGAGAGAAAAAATATCTCCTTGCTGGGCTTCTACATGTACTACATATCTCTTTTTAGTTTCTGTCCAGTATTATGTTTAGATAAACTTAAATCCACCATCAATCTGTTATATTTCCTCATTGTTATGAACATTTACATGAAGCTGGTTTTGCTTAGAACCTTTTCCGTCAATTCCCAAGAAAAATCTATAGATCTTCTGCAATTCAGATCTTGAAGACAAAGAGGCAATTCCTCACTTATCTAGGATACCAAATGGAGTATTCTCTGCGCTGGAGGAAAGATGGACATTTATGGAACATTTTTGGAATGTCAGACTTTGGGTTAGGGCTTAAATAGTGTTGTCTTCTTTATGTCTTACCACAATTTCAAGAGACAGCTGTTATTGCCATTTTCAAATGAGGAAACTAGTGTATGGTATGCTGATTGCTAGCTGCTAACAAAGCTTCTCAAACTTTCCACTGGAGGCAGAGAACAGAGAATGCATCTCCAATCTGAGAGACACAATCAAAAGCAGCCTACCATAAGCTCATTTTTTTAAAGTTTCAGGTTTCATCTTTGATATTCATTCAAATCATGTATTCTACTCCATTTTGTATTCATCTTTACTTTAATAAAAATAGTAACATTGCCCTATAGACCAGCAGTTAGAATCATTACTCAAGGAAGGTTGAGGCTGTGTAGCCTATGAGTAGGTGGCTCTGCTTCACACCACACACACCACCTAGAGTTGCATATTCCCCAGCCAGAGCCTAGGAGAAATAGCTATGCTTGCTTCCCAGACCCCACTGATGAAAGCAGTGCCAACATAGAGTGGCATGAAAACTTTAAGCTAGCATTTCTGAACACATTTCTGAATAACCCAGGATACTATTTTGCAAAGCAAATGTGTGTGCCCATCCCAGGTATAACTGAACCAGAATCTGGGGATGATGATTGGGAACCACCATTTTTAACAAACTTTTCAGATTTTTTTTTTTTTTTTTTTTGAGACAGGGTCTTGCTTTGTTGCCCAGGCTGGAGTGTGGTGGCGTGATCATGGCTCACTGAAGCCTTGACCTCCTGGGCTCAAGCAATCCGCCCACGGCAGCTTCTCGAATAGCTGGGACCACAGGCTTGGGCCACTATACCTGGCTAATTTTTAATTTTTTGTAAAGATGGAGTCTCATTATATTGCCCAATCTGATCTCATACACCTGGAGTCCAGCAATCCTCCCAAAGTACTAGGATTACAGACATGATCCACTATGTCCAGCCTAGGTGATTCTTTTGTAAGTGAAAATCCAGATACCTACAAGTCTTCCTGAACCTACTGCTGCTTTCTGAACCTACCTGGAAATCTAAAAGCCCCAAAGGCTGTCCTGGGTCATGTTCTCTAGACTTCCTCTGGCTCAGAACAAGAGGCTTCTGACCTAACCCATATCACGGGAGCTGAGTCTCCACTAATCCTGCCTTCCTGTGCCTGCCCATGCTTCCTTCGTCCTCTGTCTGGAGCATGTACTGACATAGCTGAGGAAGTTGTCTGTGAATGGAAATTCAAAAGGAAGATATTTTTGTCTGAAGGTTTGTGAGAACTAATGATTAGCTTGGAAAGCCATGGTGCTGGCTTTTGCGTTAGCTGTGGGAGGTATGTGTGGTGCAGAGAGAAGGAAGGAAGAAATCTAGTTTCCTTTTTAATCACATCCCTGATGGATTTGAGCAAGGGACTCAAGTTCTTTGATTTTCTGTTTTCAGCTGGAATCACCCAGTTGTCATCTCTCTTTGAGAATTTGCTTAGGAGTTTGGGGGTAGGGTTAGGAAGAATGCTGGGCACTGATCACTATGGCCATTTAAGTCAGCAGGGGCCTAACTGCCTGTGCTCCACAAGCTTCAGTGTGCTACTAGTTTGCTTCCCAAAAGACCTTAAATTCTAATGGACGATTTCTTTCCATGAAGCCTGAAAAGTGTTTCTCTTTGCCAGCTACATGCTTTCCCTAAATTAATTTTAAAAGGGTAACCAGGATACAAACTGATTATTTTGGTTTTTCTGCCCCTTTGCCCATTTTGACTGAAAGGCAGCAATATAAATGTTACCTTAACCATTTATTTTTTAAGTCTTTGGCTCTGCATGGAGGGAAGAAAGGCAAAGGTAAAGGTGGTTTGCATGTGTGCTCAAAGCTTGTCTGAATCCAGGGCAAATTTTCAGTATAATTACCCCAAATTGACAGACATGTTTCAGGCTCAAAAAATCAGTTTGTTTTTATCCAGACAAAGCCTTCCTTGGTATCCAAGCACGTAAAATGTTGATGGTTAGAGAGCAGAAAACAGAAAAGGAAAAAGCATTTGGATAACCTGACACAAAAGTTAATTTACACTATGTTTTAGTTCATAGGTAAAGCAATCCAGATTGGGATATCTGCCTTCATCCCCTATGTAAGTCCATTTCTAAAATTAATTTTATCATTTTTATAATTTTAAAATAATAGATGTTCAAGGTAGAAAATAATAAAATATAGAAAAGGGTAAATTTCCTATTGTCCCACCATCCAGATATACCCCGCCATGCTGAGAAAATCACTGTCAATATTTATGATCTGTCTTATACAGACTTAACTGTGTGTGTGTGTGTGTGTGTGTGTGTGTGTGTGTGTGTGTGTATTTACATGCATACATACTACACACCTGCTATCATTTTGAACATGGAAGGTATCACCTGGAGAAGGCCTGCTACCTAATCCAATTCCTTCTCATCAGGGCCTTCCCTCCCCTCCCCTCCCCTCCCCTTCCCTCCCCTTCTTGAGTCTCACTCTGTCACCCAGGCTGGAGTGCAGAGGTGCAATCTCAGCTCACTACAACCTCTGCCTCCCAGGTTCAAGCAATTCTCCTGCCTCAGCCTTCTGAGTAGCTGGGACTACAGGTACCCACAACAATGACTGGCTAATTTTTGCATTTTTAGTAGAGGTGGGGTTTCACCATATTAGCCAGGCTGGTCTTGAGCTCCTGACCTCAGATAATCCACCCACCTTGACCTGTTAAGCACCGGGATTACAGGCGTGAGCCACCACGCCCAGCCAGGGACTATGTTTTATTAGTCATCACTATCCCAGATCCTGGCAGTGTCTGGAATTTAGTAGACTCATAATGTTTATTGAATAAGTAGATACCAACAGAACTACTAACACCATTCTTTGTGGTGTATTGTATAGTTAAATCAGTGAAGACTGATACACCATCTTATATCAGCTGCATTCCTTCATTTTATGACAAAAATAAATTTGATTTTAAAAGTTTCATCTTGTTGGAGGACAAAATCAGGTAAATTGCCCTTTACCTGCAATTTGAGGTTTAGGTCAAATATAAGTGAGGGAGTTTCAACTATGGAATACATTTGTAATATCCCTTCACTAGAGCTCTTTGAATCTTGGACAAGATGTCATGAGGTTTTTGCTATGGACTGAATTGTGCCCCCTCCAAATTCTTTTGTTGAAACTCTAATCCCCAATGTGACTGTATCTAGGGATGGGGTCAAATGCCTGTTTGGGAGCTAATTAAGGTTAAGTAAGATCCTAAGGGCAGGGTTCTAATCCAAAAGAACTACGGTTTTATAAGAGGAAGGAATCTCTCTCTCTCTCTCTCTCTCTCTGCCTTGTGACGACACAGCAAGAAGGTGGCCAGGGAAAGAGCCCTCACCAGAACCTGACCAAGTTGCCACCCTGATTTGGATTCCAGTCTCTAGAACTTTGACAAAATTATATTTCTGTTGTTTAAGCCACCCATTCTATGGTATTTTGTTATAGTCGCTTGAGCTAACGAATACAGCCTCCATACGGGTACAGGCTCCCAGAGACTTAGTCTATCTTGTTAACCATTGATCCCCCACCTTGAATGAAGTCTGGCATATTGCAGATGGTCAATGATTATCTATTAAATTAATGAACTTTCATGAATCATTGTTCTGAGGCTAGAAGTGAAACATGAAAAGCAAATGGCCATTCAAGATGCCAGTATAGTTACTTGAATTCACACATACCTATGTTTGTATTGCTGTACTTATTTCCCTGTTGCATTTATAAATTCTTAATTTCATTTCTCATAAAAAAATGTTGTGGTTACTTGTAAAAACACATATTTTGCAGCATAGTAATAAAGAAGTAGATGAGAAGATTGGGTATAAGGGCAAGATAAATCCACAAGTAAAGTTAGCACACAAGGACATATGCCATAAGCATCTGTATTGTTTGGTGCTGAACCTTCTAGAATCCAAAGGAAAGAGTTAAACCAATTCAGTTATAACATTTGTAGTTTCTGTAAGATAAAAGTAAATCAGTTGCCAAGGAGCTAGAAGGTAAATGCTGCTACTCAGGGCAGGGATATTTGTCTGTTTAGTTCACTATTGTATCTCTAGTCCGCCAGAACAGTGCTCAGCAAAAACTGAGTGAGTACTGTACAGTTTTTAAGTAAATGAATAAATATAGTGTTTTCCTAGGTGTAGGCACTGGAGGATCTTCCAAAAAGAAGAAACTATGTAATAAAGTAGGTAACATCCCCAAGACATCCCTACGATCAGCAAACTATTTAATTTCCTATAGCTGTTTCCTTTCCGCCCTTCTGTATAAACTGTTGGTGTGAAATGTAATTCAGCAAAATTAAATTGTATATTATCAGTTCCTTAAGTTTATCAGTTGTAGCTTCCTGATGATCTGCCTTGTGCCAAGAATAAAATGTATTTTCAGGCAAGTGTTCCGTGAAGAAACATTGAAGCTTACTTCTCATAACATTTGATTAAAAATAGGCAGCAGAGAGTCTGAAATAATATTCTTCAGCAAAGAATCAATGTGCGCCTGTGCATTGTTGCTGAGGAAGGACAGACATGTGCTTTGACAATCGGGTGTCTATAAAGAAAGATGTTGCTACTCCTAGGTATTCTTTTGCTAACACTCATTGCGTAACTTCCATGTGCCGGGTACTGGGCTAAGAATTTCCTTTTATTCCTAGGAGGTAGGTACTGTCATTAAACTCACATTTGACCAAAGCTTAGAGAGGTTAAATAATGAAAATCGCAGAACTAGTAGTGTTGAGAGGCAAGATTTAAATCAGGATATCTGACCCCAAAGTCTGACTGCTTGACCAATGTTGTTGCTGTTGTGAAAATTAAGGAAGCTGAGATGCTTCTCCTCCCCACCAAGCATAAACACATGTATTTGGTATTCTCTATATGCCAAGATATGCTTTTCCACAGAACCCCATTATGAACTTTACTGTATTCTATATACCCTGGTAGCAATGAGGTAAGTGATGTGGTAACAATAGAATGTAATCATGTTCACATCTTAGCAATCTTCTGAATCTATTTTGTTGTTAAATTTTTAAATAATGTTAGTTGTAAACTAAAAGAAATTGAATCTTTTAGAAATTTAACAATTCTTTCTGTGAGAAACATACAATTCTGTTTATTTTCAAACAGCCTAAGCAGGAGGTTATGATTCAGCTCCAGAGGGCCATTTTCCTGTTTCTTTTCCTTGAGTAAATAATGCACAAGATGATCTTTGTCTGTGTTCAGTATCATAATGGGTTTTATTTTTATTTGAATTTTCATTTATTGATTTTGTGTTTCTTCCACATGAATAATGCATCCTTTCAGAAGGCATCCAAATTCACATTATTTGGCACACTCAATAAAAAGTCCTTTATTTTGAGCATTTACAAATACAAATCATGGAGTCAATGTGTTTTTAAACTTTTTAAATATGTATTTAGATGCTAAGCTGAGGCATTATTGGAGAGGTTTGTATTGCAAGTGGCGTACAGGTTTACATTGTCCAAATATCTGCTCATTATAATAAAGTAACTTTAAATGAGGCTGTTGTGGTTCATTTAAGAGAAAGAACATATTTAAATATTGATATAAACAGCATCTTTGTAATCATCAGAAGGGGCTGTAACTGTTAAGGTAAACAATGCAGACCCTTCAATGCTTTGCACGGATTGACATGCTTGAGGAATGCAGTGTATCACTCGTTCCAAGAGTTCTTTACTTATATTCTATGCGATCAAAAGAGAATCTAAATAATGTCTAAACTGTTCACTCCTGGTTCATCTTCCTAAGAACATGGTGTGCAGGTGAGGGGTTCTGCAAATGGGGACTGGTGAAGGAAGCTGGCATTGCTCCAGAGAGGGGCATGCATGGCTGAGGAGGAGGGGACTTAACACCATATCCCCTCCTACCCCAGGGCCATTAGAATGGGTTTAGGACAGATACATGGTGATTTTATGGCTAACTATGCCCTTGGTCAGGGCACTGTATTTGGCAGGGATTTGTCTGAAAGGAGAAAAGCAGAGGAGCTACTTTTGATACAGAGAAAGATGTGTAGCAGAGATGGGATACGTGAACTAAGAAAAATAATTTATTCAGCTCAGGACCAAAACAAACCTTGTTTTTGGGAGAAAGAAGTGATCTCCTAGGACATGGCATTTCAGGAAGGTCTAGTGGTGGTCATTTGGGGTGGCGGGGGAGACTTGTCTCAGTATTTCAACCCTTAGTTAGATGAGGGTAAGGGTCATTGAAGGTAAATAACTTCCAAGGGCTTTGGAGGTCATTTAGTCTGGCCAATAACTGGAAAAGACCAAAGGTGAAAATGGTGCCAATGCAGGGAATGGAGTGAGGGGAGAGACTATATCAGAACCGGGGAAACAGAGGGAGGAACCTGCATAGCACGAGGTGTTGAGGACCAAAAAGCATGGTTTCTACCTTGGGTGAGTCTCTTTGATGGTTCACAAGGCCTTACAGGTCTCAGCTTCCTTCCTGCCTAATTCTAACATTCTATGTGTTCACCGGTTTAACTTTCCAGGTAGTAATATCTGGAGAGAACTAGTGAATGGAAACCAGGAGTGACCATGGAGAGGGGGAAACACTTAGTTTGCAGGTGGTCAGGCAAACTTTGAGACCTTGGGAAATCAGTCGATGTTGGAGAAGTTCTAAAGGGATGAAAGAAATCCAAAGTCAACAGGACTAAAGAGAAAGGCCGAAAGCTTATTTTCTTAATGATCATTTCCTTTTCATCCAGAGAGTATGAGTCACCCTTGTCTTGTTTTGGGTTCCTCCTGAAGGAGACTCAGAGACAAAGATTTTAATGCAAGAGGTTTTTTTGGGAGATAATCCCAGGAAACGGCAGGAGGGAAATGGGGAAGTGAGACAGGGAAGGGAAGGATGCCAACAAAGGAAGCCTTATTAAACCAGTTGCTGCTCCAGGTACCTGGAGCTCAAGAACTCTGAGAACTCTGAAGGACAGAGCGGAACATACCTTGACTTATCCCAACCATGGGGCTGGGATTCTGAGCTACTTATTTATATATATCAACTCAGTTTTTGACTGTTTATCCATCAGATTCGTTATCCATGAATTCAGCCATTGGATGAAAGCAGCTTTTGGAGAAATTTATAGCTTAGCACTTACAACTTGCTTTGTAGACTGGTCTGTCATGCTCCCTAGTCTGGCAAAATCCTCAGGCAGTGAATCGTGGGCTTTACAGTAAACGTCCAACAGGTTATAGATAATGCACCAACTGTGTCTGCTACTGTTTTCTATTTTTTAGAAATTAATTTTAAAACCTGGATCTGAAATTTTTCAACTTCTCTTGTTATGAAGTGATTTCCAGCAGAAGTAATGCAAAAGCTGAAAGGCTTTGTACTAGAGGAAGAGGATATGGTTAAAGGCATCAGGATGTCTACAAAACAGATTTATTTCCATCTCAGCAGGAGGCAGCCATGTTTCTCTAAGTGTTGATTAAACTGTTCCTCCGTGGTGGCTCCCTTGTTTGTCTCATTCATGTTGTTCTCATTTACCTCCTTTTGCTTTGGGAATTTGCCAGCATGGAACTTGTTTCAACGGCTACATTGATTAGGTACAAGCTTATGTTAAGCTGGAAGCCAATAAACGTTTGGCTAGAGAACTTGTGGGGCTCATTAACCCAAGACAAGGTTTTGGGCTGAAAATACAAATAGACCCAGGAAGGCTATGATGAGTGTATAAACACTAGACACAAAATGGACTGTCCTTCTCATTCGGGGGCGCTTCACTTCACTTTTGAGGTTAACATCGGAAAGCCCTCAAGTTATTTCACATTAGAATCTCTTGAAGGGAATCTGAATATGTGGGTCTGATGTCATTGGCAAATCTTATGCTTGCTTTGAGCTTCTGCCTGGGTCAGGAAGCAGCATGGTACAGTTAAAAGGCTCAGACCTAGGAGTAGGGAAGGATTAGATTCAAATTCTGGGCCACGTAATTGCCCTATGACCTGCTCAAGGTGCTGAAACTCTCATTTTCCCAAAAAATCTGGACAGTAATTTCTACATTCTCAAATTATGGGTACGATGAAATAAAGACCCCATATCCATAGAATTAAAGAGGGCCTGACTTATAAAATGTGCTCCAAAAAAGTTATTTCCCTACACCTTTGATTGTCTTTGCAATTAAAAAAAACTGTTTCTTTCCCCTACTTCCTCCCACCTTCCCTCCTTCTCCTTCTTCCTTCCTTCCTCTCTTGTTTTCTTTCTTTTTTTCCAACTGGGGATTTTCAGTATATTTACAAGGTTGAGCAATCCATCACTGCTATCTAAGTTCAGGTCTCTTTTTCTTTTGATTTGTTGGAAATGGGTTTTGTTGGTTTATTTGTTTCCCATAGTGTTTACAAAGAGTTGTAAGAGAACCTTCTTTACTAACAAAGCCTTACCTTTGAAATCCAATTTGTGCTACAAACAGCATTTATACATATGAACTCACATGACCTTTACTTGGAAGATATGTGAGGTCTTTGTAAGATCCATTTTACAGATGAAGAAAGTGAGACAGGAGAGCTGACCTAAGGACAAAACAAGAGTGAGGGGCAGTATCGGAGCCAGATCTCAGATCTCTGGTTTCCATTCCCCAAATAGCACTCAGTGGTTACAGTTTTACACTAGAAACTTTGCCAACACGAGCAAGGAACTGTCCCGGTGTGTGAAATAGGTTGTAGCTTCTAGCATTAAGTCTCAGGGGGACATGGACAGATTATCACAAGCAGTGTGGCCAAAAGCTCCATCATCCTCAAGCCTATAGATCGAAGGACAGCCCTTCGTGAAACCCACAGCTGTTTCTCAGAAGTTTCATTTGGAAATCTGTTGGTATGGGTTTCAGTATCATGAGGGTGTTTCCCATACAAACAAGAGGGTGATGTCACTACTACTTGCTGATATCTACATGCACTCCAGAGCCTCCTGCAATCCCCCACAAGGGGGCTTTTCTGTGCCTTTCCTCAGCGATTGTCTCTAAGATTGGTGATTATCTCTAAGATTGGTGATTGTTTCTAAGATTAGCTTCCTACTCAAACTCTAACTAGACTAAGATTCTCTTTTATTCATTGGGTGAGGGACCTGGGATCCCTGTTTAGTTTTAATTCCAATATTTTTTCCCTGTCACGTAGATTTGCAGTGGGTTTAGGTGACAGTGTTTAGAAATAATTTCTTTGTCTAATCTCAGCTATTTAACATCTGCAGGGATGATGTAATATGCCAGCAACTGTTTAAAGTTATTCTAAAAGGCTTTACAAATATCCTCTGTGAATGTGCACCCTGTTGATGGGAATGCATACACATGATATTTTGTGAGCAATTTGAGAGAGTATCAAAATTTTAAATATGCTTATCTCTTGACCATAATTCTACTTCCAGAGCTTTTCCTGCAGCAATCACTCATAGCAATGTGAAAATATGCATGTGCAAGGATATTCATTACATCATTATAATAGTGAAAAATTGTAGAGAAATGCTAAATATTGATAGAAGAGACTTCTATATATAATGTGCTATGGAATACTACTCAGCCATTAAAAAGAGTAAGGTTGATTTAAGTTCCCTGAAATGTTATTCATGATATGCTGATGAGAGATTGAAAAAGCAAAGTGCAGAGCAATATGTATTATATGGTTCCATTTTGTAAAATAAAACAATACTCAAGTGATTTCTATATAAATGTAACTTTTTCCCATTTTTATACAAGATCTTTCTAGGGTAAACTCTGTTAAATGGTGTTCTACTTAATACTTTAGTGGGTTTGGAGATGCAGATATTGCAGAAGGAAGTGAAGAAGTCTAACATGTTCTGTATGTTTGAAGGAAGGAGGGAACAGCAGGAAAGATAAGGAGAAGAGAGAGAAAGAAGGGGAGGGGCTAGCAGCATCTGAGAGGAAAGCAAGTGTAGTACTCCCTGAAGCAAGATGGAGGAAAGGACTTAAGAACTGAAGTCGTTAGTGATTTTAAATAGCTAGCTGTGTGGTTCATAGTAGGAAGTCTGGCTAGTAACCCTCAAATCATCGCTAAAATCACTAATGCTTTGTGTGAATACGCATGTGTGCGTGTATAAGTCCAGGAAGGGGCCAAGTTGTCCGTATAAGCCAACAATGCAGAACAGAGACAGCAGCCAGAGAATAAGGAGCCCTTCTTGGCTTTGGAAACACATCAAATCCCTGAAAATATATGGAAATCTCAGGGAGGGCCTTAGAGTTCCTCAGGGCATAAAATGTTTCAAGCTATTTATTTAGATCTTATGGATCTGAAAGACATCAGCAAACATCAGGATTGCAAATACAGTAAAAGAACTATTTTTTTTTTTTTTTGCCAAAGTGCTTGCAATATGGCTAGGTTAACCAATCTAAATATTCTACCTACAAAAGAACCCAATGATAACAACAAAAGAAAACCTTGATCCATCTACATATCTTCTGAATATATTCTCCACTTTCCATTATATGGATTATGGAGTAAGAATGGGATTTGTAATATATTTGCATAATTTCATTTCAGTACTTTAAACTTTATTGCTTTTACAACATAGAAATAACTCCAAACCAGTCCAACTCATGCATTACCAGAACCGCCAACCTCACTTTGCAATATACCACCAAATGAATCTCCATGGCAACCAACCAGCACATTCCACCATATGCCACACACCAAGAGAAATTACTCTTCAGTTATTACTTGGGATAATAGTTTAAATGGATAAGCATTTAAAAAAATCCTTTTAGCCCAATCTCATTATTTGGATGGTTCTGATATTGAAAAATCTGAATAGTTGACATTTTGTTATTTAGATATACATTCTCTTATATAAACCCAGAAAAAGATTTGGAATACCTACCATCACTTCAGAGGGGAACTTTAATTCTCACTTTATATACAACTTTATTATTTTCTTTATTTTTTATTGCAAGCATATGTTATTTTGTAATCAAAGAAGGAAAACATAATTTTTGCTGTCCCATACTTGGTAGGCAGCCACTTCTCCTATTGCCACACATTTATGGAATGCTATCCCATACACACTGCCTCAGGCAGAATGGAATGTCATATGGGGAATCAGTTGCAGCTAGATGCTATTATTTTAAGAAATTTTAAACATCCTCTGCCTTTTCATTGAACTCAAGATGAGCACTCAACAATTACAAGTATTCCTAGAAGCAAAAAAATCATATATATTCTGGTATTTATTTAAAGTACTAAGAAATTCAAATTCCTTATATAATAAGAAGTAGCTTTAGTCTTTATCAGCTCAAACATTATGAGCTAGAATCCATGAAACATGCTATTTTTAACAAATGTTTATTCTTCCTATCATTCTGAATGTGAAACATTTTTATTTCTTCTAAGAACATTCCAGGTTTAACTCTGAGTAATGGTCCTGGTCTTTCAACAATCGAAGAGATTATGGGCACCTATCTCACCCCAGTGTTTTAATCTCCGAGATTGTTGGGTTTTCTTGCTGTGTTTTGGTTAGTTGTTGGTTTTTTATTTGAAAGTTTAACTCTCAATGCACGTACAGATGACTAAATTCCTGTGTAATGTTAATATTAAGAAAGAAGTCAGGAATTTTGCATGATGATCTTAACCTGAAGGAATAAAAAGCTACCAGAAAATAGCCAAAGAACTATACAGAATAGCATATGGGGATTTTATATCCTACCACATACTCTATTAATACAGCTTATTAATGCAAAGCATGAGAGGCTGACAAGTCAACCAGTGCCTGATTGTGAACATTGGCCTGGCTCACATCACTATGCAAGTTTGAGAACATGAGTCAAGATGCTTCAGTTAGGCATCATCTATCCTCCCCATTATCTGATTGGCACAAATAAATTCAAAATTGAGCTGTTTTTAATTTTTTTAGATAAACTAAAATTGAGTGTTTTTCCCATTTAATCTTCCTGGGTGGAAAAAAAATGCTTAGAAAAACTCTAGGAAATTGACCTTATTCTTGTCATTTGCAAATCAATCAGAAAAAAAAAATCTTCTGAACTTCTAGTATTTGATTTAGGGAGTAGAGTTCGAAGTCTCACAGATAAAACATTGGTTTCACCTTTTTGTCTGTTTCAAATTTGCCTCCTATTGACACGTGGCATTGACTTATTACTCTGACAAGTCCAGAAAATATATTTCCTGAGTCTGGATTTATTAAGTGCATTTTTTTTTTTTTATTGACAGTGGTCCTGATATCATTGCTGATTAACAGTCTAGATCCTTTGGAACTCAGGGAATTAGTGTGAGTGAAGTGGGGGAAGATCTACCAAACTGGATTCCTTTCCCCAGTGGTATTTTAGCTGGAAAAAAAGGAGCACACTAATTATATTATTTAGGCCCTCACCAGAAAATATATGTGCTAGCACCTTGATCTAGGACTTCCCAGCCTCCAGAACTATGATAAATACATTTCTATTATTTATAAGCCACCCAGTTTATGGTATTCTGTTACAGCCACCTGAACAATGTAAGACAAGGCACATGATAAATGATAAATGCTCAGTAAATGTTAAGGGAAAAAATCCTTAACATGGTAGAGGGGATGGTGATGTAAAAACCATAAATTTTATGATAAATTGTATCATTTAGCCAAAAAGAATGAGAAGAGGTCTTTGGAAAGCTCAGATATGCCTCACTTTGCTTAAATTTGATAGGTGGGTTGACAGGTCCTGAAATATATACTCTTGGGAAGGGTATATGTTTCCCACTCTTGAGTGGGAAAGCAGGAAGAAGTGGGAGCTAATGTGGGTGTGGGGAATAGGGGCTGTCAGCAGGCAGCTGCAGGGGTCAGGGAGGAGAGCAACAGAGGACAGGAAGCAGTGGGCATTCAAGACTCGCTGGCCTTTTTTCCATTTTCTCACATTTTCTTTGGCACTTGACTGATACAGGTTTTTAAGTTCCTAGACTGTACTGTTCATCATGGAGGGCTTTTCCTCACTTACTAAGGTGAAAAACACAGGCTCCATAGCCTCTTCATTTTGTCACCCCAATGGTCAAAAGGCTCTTATCCTGTTTTGCATTTGTGTCTTGGGGGAAACTTGAGAAGCAAAACTTTGGAGCCATCCTGCCCAGATGCAAATCTCAGCTCCACCACTCCCTGCTGTGTGACCATGGGCAAGTCACTTAGCCATCTGTGCCCCAGATTCATTTTAAAAATTAGGATGGTAATACTAGTATCTTTACAAGATTTTATGAGGCTTAAATTAGCTGTTGAGAACTGTTATGGTTAATTTCAGGTGTCAGGGCTGGGCTAAGTGATGCCCAGATAGCTGGTAAAGCAATATTTCTGGGTGTGTCTGTGAGAGGATTTCTGGAAGACATTAGTATTTGACTCAGTAGACTGAGTAAAGATTACCCTCACTGATGTGGGTGGGCAGCACACAATTCACTGAGGCTCTGACAGACCAAAAAGGCAGAGTAAAGGCTGAATTCCCTCTCTGCTTAAACGGAGCCATCCATTTCCTCCTTCCCTCAGATATCAGTGCTCCTGGTTCTTGAGCCATCAGATTTGAACTGGGACTTATACCATTAGCCCTTCACCCCAGTTTCTAGCCATAAGGTCTAATGGAATTGGCCTGTCAGTCTTGTCTGTCTTTTGATTTCATCCTTTTGGAATGGGAATGTCTATCCTATGCCTGTCCCACTATTGCATTTTAAAAGTACATAACTCATTTTGTTTCACAGGTTCATAGCTGGAGGGGAATTTGGCCTTAGAATGAATCACAGCTTAGGTCCTACCCAGATCAGATTTAAACAATATTTAGATGAGACTCTGAACTTAGATTTTAAAGTTGATGCTTGACTTTAAATGCTATTAGGATGGAACCAATGGATTTTGCATGGCAGGACATAAATTTCGAGGCAACAGGGGTGAATGCTATAAATGGAATATTTTTGTTCCTCCAAAATGCGTATTTTAAAACCTAATCCCCAATGTGATGGTGTTTGGAGGTGGAGTCTTTGGGAAGTGATTAGGTCATGAGGGTGAAACCCTCATGAATGGAATTCATGCCCTTATTAATGGGACACCAGAGAACTTTTTTGACCCTTACACAGCAAGAAGGCAGCCATCTATGAACCAGAAAGAGGGCCCTCACCAGACACTATATGTGCCAGCACCTTGATCTAGGACTTCCCAGCCTCTAGAACTATGATAAACAATTTTCTATTATTTATAAGCCACCCAGTTTATGGTATTTTGTTGTAGCTGCCTGAGCAATGTAAGACAGACACATGATAAATGCTCAGTAAATGTTAAGGAAAAAAATCCTCCTTGAAAACATAACACATTTATTCACTATATGTCTTATAAAATCCTTGTAGTATGGAGTTGATATCAGGGTTGTGCAGCTTATCTCCCTCCTCACACCATGTCCGCCGGGTTCCTAAACACTCCCCACAGTGCCTTCTATGTGAACTGGAGCCAGTGCCACAGCCAATACTTAGGAGGTAATGGGGAGACACAGTCACGGTTCTGAAAATAAGCTATGCGTTTGTATGTTGGAAATCTTCCCTTTACATAACCGGAAAACAAATTTATGAGTTTTTCAGCAAAAGTTGAGACAAAAAAAATAATTGTGGGCCTAGGTAAATTATGAAAGCTGTGAAAAGTAGCACAGTGGTTGAGTGATGAAACATCCACTCGTGAGAAACTTGCTCCTTTAGGCCTGTTGAATCTGTGAATAAACAGTATCAACATCTGCAAATAGCACATTTTACAAGCTTGTATTGACTTTTCTACTGAACTGGGAACCTCTTCATGGCTTTCTTCTCTGAAAATAATTCAATAATAATATCCAAAAGAATGCTTTTTGTTCTAGTCTTAGAATCTTGGCCGTGTGTCAAATGACCATTGATTTTCTACCCCAGGTCAAAAATTGTATGGATAACAAGTTGTATGTATAACATTTACCATACAGTGGGATTATCCCAGGGACAACTCCTGAAATATAGCCTGTCCTTCAGTGTCTCCCCAGCTCGTTATTGAGGGAGGTTCTGCCACATACTTCAGGCCTCTGAGAGCTAAAAAGTGTTCCTTCCTTCACCTCTAGGACTACAAACTCCTCTGTCCTTAGATAGGGTATGTGGTTTAAGAAAATTCTATATCATGGAATGCTGAACATTGGATTCCCTTTAAAGCCTGGATGTTAAGTTGCTTCACTGAATATGGCTTGTGGAAGCTAGAAATGAAAACTAAAATAATTCTAGGGCAGTGCTTCTCAAACTATCTGTGGTGAAAAACAAGCTTGGTTTGGTTTGGTTATTGTTGTTTTCAATCTGTTGCAGACCAATCCTTTTATAAATTGTAATGAAAATGAATTACTAGAAAAATGAAATTTTAAATAAAGCCTTACAAAATACAAGGTACACATTTAATTTTACAAATTTTAATTACTAGGTTCAACAGACATAAAATCACTATAAAATTGCCTTAATGTTTTCCCAAACTCTTGCTCTTAATTTCTGTTCTTGTCCCACTGTGGATATGGAATAAAAATTTTGTAGATGGACACTGGTCTATGGATCACCACTTGGAGTAGCACCATGTTAGAAGTCGTGGAGGACAATACACTTTCATCCATGACTTGGACCTATTCTGGGAGTATTTCAGAACACACAGCAACATGTGCATTGTTAGTGCTGATTTAAATGACCATATCATCAGAAAGGTACTGTGTTAGAATTTTATTGCAAGGGACACAACATAGACCTCAAAATTTCAGTCAACCTGCTGATCTACAGATAATCCATTGACCAAGACAAATTGTTCCACGTGATCCCTCATCTTTTCTATGTCTACATTTGTGAAAATGCCTATGACAGGAGTGTCAAGGGCAGCCTAAAGAGCAAGGGAACTCACTGAAGGAAAATGTAACATGCAGATCAGAGATGGAGGCAGAGAATGGAAGGGTGCCAAGTAGCTGGGGGCAGTAAGACCTGGGCTATATGCCTGCCTAACGCACGTGGACCAATCACTTCAGTGGCCTCTCCAGGGGCAATTATTCCTGTTTGTCCCAACTGGGAGACAGCTCGGACTGAAAATAACCATGGTTTCTGTGGGGCCACCCTAAGACTGTCACAAATTGGCTTGGTAAAGTGGCAGACTGAATTTCCCAGATGAGTTCCAAGGCACCATGACAGGCAAAAACATGGAATAGATGATGACTTACGTGGCAAAAAGTAGAACCAGAAAAACCTTAAATTCTACTCCCAACTGGTAAAAAGAACTATGTAGATAAGATCTGGAGAAGGCATCCGCCATCCAGAGATCAGTTTTTCCTAAATAGTGGCTATGGTTTTAGAAGCTTTGCAGTCTTCTACTAACTTGGTTATTGGGAAACAAATGTAGTCTTTCTTTTCTACGTGTTACTTACTGCACATTCTTATTCCTATAAAACCAGTATTTGGCCCATATGATGACAACACTTCTGGGGTGCATTCCACATGTGGTACACATTTGACTCTGCAGCTTGTTTATAAATAAGCCCAGGCACAGGACAACAGTGATTAAAGCCCAGCCGTTGCCTGACCTCAGGAAGGAGGCAAATCCACTTCGAAGCCATTTACCTTTCATCCAGACTTTGTGTCCTACATGCGTAACATCCGTGATGTGAGGAAGGAAGTTGGAGCTTTAGTCATCAATCCTGTTTAAGTGAAAGACTGCATCAGTGATTTTGAGTTTGTTGCTTCCTATGATTATAGAAGTTTATATTTCATTTCCACAGTATTTTTTAATAGTAACCTTATGCTAATTCAGCATATGCTTACTGTAGAGATAATTGTCTCCAAGAATATCAATACATATGGAATTTTTCAGATTGTTAATGCTTTAAACTATGCATCAAGTTCAATTATCTAACAATTTCAGGTCCAAGGTCAGATTTTAGGCACCAGGCCTCTTCATTTCTGTTCCTTTTTTAATCTCAGAAGTGGAAAGGAATTTGGAGTTCACCTTCTCCATCCCATTCCCTTGACAGATGAGGAAACGGAGGCCTATGGGGGTGAAATGAGTTACACTGAGGTTTTACAACAAATTGTGGGTAAAATCTGGGTTCCATTCCCCTAGCTCTTTGTCTGGTGTTCTTTTAGGTATTTCCTCCTAGTTTTGGCAGAAATCAGAGTTCATGAAAGAAACTCTGAATGTAATTGCTATGGACATGTGGTCTCAAATTTATACTACAAGATACTAATCATTGCCTGCCTGTCTGCCTGTCTGCTTGTGCCCTCTCTAAAGGAAATCCCCCTACCCCAAGCCCCTGCTGCCTAAGCAGCCAGATTTTGTACTGTGTGACTCTTCTACTCCCACCATTGTTAATTAGTCCAGAGATGACCATCTGGCCCTTATGGAGTTCATCCGTAGAAGGGTAAAATGTAGATAAGACAATTCAAATTCTATTTTTCAGGGGGGCAAACCAAGGAACAGAAGGAAGTTGCTATTTGGAAGTGAGATCATGAAGCTGAAATAGGAGTAAGTTAAAAGCTCACAAACCAAAACCATATGCAATTTAGAGTTGTGTAAGAGCAGGAACCAGGAGAAAGCAGGGAAAGTCAGTGAGTAGAGAGAGAAGAAAATGGAGCAGACATAGAGTTGCACATAGACTCTGCAACGTGGCTCTGCTGCAATGACAATAACAGCTGCTACCAACCTGTGCCAGGCATTGCTCTGAGCTCCTCACCTGCATGAACTCATCTTAGCCCTCATGGCAACCCATGGAGTGAATATTAATGTGATCTTTTTTTTTTCTTTCAGATAAATAAACTGAGGCACAGAGAGGTTAATTAACTTGCTGAAGTTCATACAGTTCACTTCACTGCTTTAGTTATCTGCCAGTCTGTTTGCATCCCATGTGGCGATCTCTGTAATAGTCCTTTAAAACACACACACACACACACACACACACACACGCACGCATGCATGCACACACAATGGAAAATGTAGTTATTTAGCCACAACAAAAAGAATATTTGGGGAAAATTGGACTTGAAATTTTCAAGCCTGTGATTAAAAAGTCATCTAGGAATAGTGGAATCGTTTCTGATTCGGTCTAATGTTCCTCCTCAATACTTTCCTTGAGTTAGTTTAAGTTGGAGACCTCCCCAGGCAGAACCATGAGGTACAGCCATTAGCAATGGTATGGGAGAGGCCTTTATAAGGAGTGCAGGCTGGATATTACGTCCTTGTCATTAATGTCTGAAAGGGTGAATACAAGACAGCAGTAGAAAGAGGAAGGAAAGTAGAAGTGTAGCTAGTTAAATGCAGGAGATCCCACATGCCCTGCTTCCAACCAATTGGTCTCAGGCACCTGCTGAATGATTTAGAAGCATGCATGCAGAGGGAAGAAAGCAGTAAAATACACAAGATTATATTATTTCCAAATTTGGAAGTAAGATGATTTTAGAACTAGAGGATAGGCAAAGGCAAACTGACTAATTTGATACCTAAGTCATACCAATGAGAAGAATACAGTAATCCAGAGACAGGTTCCAAGTCCACATTTCTAGGGAAAAGATCTATTCATTAACAAGCCTCTGGGTGCTACTCATCACCAGTGAAGTTTGTGAAACACTCAGTGATCATCACTGTCCCGCATCATCCTCATACTAACATTTTCAAATTGATAATAGGCTTCTATCTTTTTACCAGATGATAAAACTGTGTCTTACAGGGTTTTAGGGCCATACTAGGTTCAGCCTGCACAGCTCTGTCCTCCAATCCCAATGTTGTTCATACCTGTCTACTTTGGAAAAGAAGTGGACATCAAAAAACAGTCTTGACTGGGACAAAGGCAGCTAAAGAAAAGTAGCACAGGACAACAGGTATTCTACCTGGAGTGTGCAGAATGGAAGAAGTGGGCATCGTGCCTGCCTGCTGGTCCCAGTCCCACTTACAATACCCGGATATGTCAGTGTGGACCACATGGTTAGGATTAGAATTAGGGAGGAAAGAGGATATGCTGGTGAGAAGCCACCAGTATTGCTGAAGATAATTTTATTCCAAACGGTGGTCCCATCTCTTACCTCCGGTTTAAGAGAGAGACTTTATATGAGCTGGACTCCCCACACTTGTAGGAATTACTTCCTGCCGACTTCATCAGAGCGATCAGCAATAAAATATGAATATCTGTAGTGAAAAGAACCTGTGATTTCCTTGAGAAACAATAGAGAAGGAGGATATGGTTCGGTGCCTTTCCAGCTGTGAGACCTGGGCAATTTACTTGTGAGAGTCTTAGTTCCCTCATCTATTAATGAGTTCATGATCATTTCTACCTCTTGAAATTGTTTTGGAATTTAATGAAATATGTATGTAGCACACCTAGCATGCAAAATGCCTCACAAGTAATAGATAGCTTCTTCATGTACATCTACTGTATCTCCACTAGTCTTCTATCCAGTTCCTGCCAGCATCTTATTCAAGTGGAGAATATCATCTCATGTTCCAAATCTTTCCTGAGAGAAGCTCAAAGAGGAGAAAAATGAGAGCAGCAATGTTTATAGCACTCAGAAATTGTTTTGGGCAGCAATATTTACACACTCAGAAACAGTGCAACAAAATTAAAGCCTCCAAACCAAATAGAGTACCCACTCTCACCCCTCTACCCAACCTGGGTACCCGCTAACAAAGAATGCATCTCTATTCACCAATAAGTGGGTGTTTTTTTGTGTCTATGTTATGTTAAATGTTGGAAATGACCCCCTTCATTGCCCTGAATGCCTTAGATCATACCATCTCCTCACCTTATCTTACTGGCAAAGAGGTTTACTTTAATTAGCATTTTACAGGCATTTTGTCTACATTGGTTACCTTTACTACAAGTTTGATAAGTCCTTCTTGAAAACTCCATATTCATTCCCTCTTCTTAAAGTCTTGCTAAATACTGTCTTATACAACCAAGATCTGATGACCATGCTTTGTAGCAAACGTACATCCTTGCTGAGTGGCCTTGCAAAATCTGTTGATTTTCCGCAGTTGGCACTTTGTGTGTAAGTTGGTTTGTTCCTCTATGGGGTTAATTTTTGCACATAAATTCTGGAGAAACAGACTAATTCCTAATGCAAAGCTAATTACTCTTCCTTGGATACAGTGGCATCTCCGCAGGATTAAAGTCACGTTGGAAAAGAACACAGACTTGGAATTGCACAGACCAGGGCTTGATGTCACCCCCACCATTTAATGCCCACATCATTATTGAATATCACTGAGCCTCAGTTTTTTTCATCTGTAAAATGAAGACAACAATGCCCTCCATATACGTTTACTGTGAGGATCGAATCAAATGAAAAGTGCTTGGCCTCCTGCAAGGGATCCGCAAATATAGATCTTAGTTTTCTTTACTGATGTATCTCAGGGCACCGAAAACAGAGCTTGGCCTGTGGTAGGTGTTCGATAAGTATTTATTGAATGAATATCAAATCAATAAATTTTAAATGAGTACATCAGTATTGAATGAATGAATACATATTGAATGAATGCCGATTGAATGAATAAATGACTAATAAATGTTGGATGGATGAACAGTTTATAAAACCCTGTAGGACCAGGACAGAGGACATCCCCTGACCCGGGTAAGGGCTGTTAATGAGACCAGCAGCCACAGGTGGCTTAGTTGGCTGCCCTAAGCCTCTTTTCATCCTCTTCCATCCTCTCCTTGGCTTCTCTAATCAGTGTCTCACCCACTCATGCATCCCCAAATTGTATAGGCTTCTTAATAACCTTGCTGATGTCCCTGGATCCACTTGTGACCTGGCCAGCCCCTGTGTGCCGGCTGTGCTGGGAAGAAGAACAACTCTTAGTGACTCATGTGGGGTGCAGGTCAAGGAGAAAAGTGAAGCTGGTTCTCTTTAGCATGGAATAGCCTTCAGCAGGGACAGCCTGTGGTGCCCTGAACTCATCAAATGATGAACCTTATTTGGATTTGAAATGACAGTTGTCAAGGAAACAGCCACTATTCCCCCACCACCCAGCACCTCACAAAGAAAGCCTGAAAGTCTCTCTCATTAGACTGAGGCAGACTTTTGCTTGTTCTCCTGCCCTTTTGCCATGGCATGCCAGGATCCCGCAGCCCCTCCTGCACAGCAGAGCAGTGAGGCCTCAGCTGTGATCCTGGAATGGTGAAGCTTTGGGACTCTAGATCTTAACTTTCTAACCCCAGCCTTGGCTCATTTTCAGGCAGGTAGAGGTCAGCCTGGCCGGTTTCCTTTCAATGGGGCCAAAAGCCAGGCCATCCCTTGTGTGTCTTCAAAAGCTGGGGCAAATGGCACTGTGTCTGCAGTCTCCTCAGCCCCAGCTCCCCCGCCATAACCCACATATTTGTATCTGGTTAGAATGAGTATCAAAAGCAGACATGAAGAATAGAGAAGGAGGAGACATCACAAAGGGGGCCTTGGGGGGCAGAGGAGAGAGAAGAGAGGAGAAAGGGCAGAGAGGGCCCCTTGCTGGCAGGGCTGTGTTCCACCTCGGTGGGGAGGAGGAGGGAAGGCTGCCAGACAGGAGCTCCTAGCTGCTGACTGTTTCCAGGCTGGCAGCCCCCGCCTCCGTTGCTTTTCCCTCTGGCCTCCTGATCTCTGCAGCCAACAGAGCGGGAAGTATGAGGAGAGAATGTAAAACGCAGAGCCCAGAGGATGGTGCGATCCAGAGTGCCATGTTCCTAGACCTTCCATCTGCACACTCCCAGCGCCTGTGCAGAGTGTGCTTCCAGAGCGGGCCAGTCTTTCCATGCCTCATCTTCACTGGAAAATAAGAAAAGACACGTCCCCTGCCTTCGTATTGCCTGCATGCTACCACTTGGCAGCCCTTCAGGATTTTATGACAAATAGTAATGAATAATTAACTAATCATTTGAGCTGCTACCAAAGCCTGCAGATAACAGCCCTGCCTCCGCTCGCACCACCCCAGACAGGCCTTGACAGGGTTTCCTCTCTTCTGAAAGCTGGCTGAGACTCAGGCTCTCTCCTGACACCCACGAGGCCGGCAGGGAACCAGCTCGTTCCTTCCTGCATTCTGCTTCTCACTGGGCTGCTCGCACAAGACTGAGACAAATACAGCTGGGGACTCTCTCTCAGTCCTGCTATGCTTTTCTGTTGAAGGCCGAAGTTTTGGGGGCCCATGACCTCCGTGAGCTTCATTAGCGCCGTGGCTTGTCCAAGGGACATTTGGCCATTTGGCACTGTCTGGACACATTTTGATTGTCACAACTGGGAGGGGGAGTATTGTTGCTACTGGCATCTGGGGGTACTGCAGTGTGCAGGATGGCGCCCCATACCAAGCATTGCCTCGGCTCCAAGTGTCCACCCTGCAGTAAAGCAGCAGAAGGGTGCATCTCCCCAGCATGTTCCATTGCATCCTGGTGACTGTAGTTAGCCCAGGACCAAAGAAACTTGGGCTCCCTCGAGTGGCGATTCACACTATGACAGCCAAGAAGGGCCCATGGCTGCAGGGGGTAGGGTGTGTCTGTGTGTGTGTGTGTGTGTGTGTGTGTGTGTGTGTGTTGAACAAGTCATTTCATCCATCACAAAATATGCTTTGGTTGATGGTGACAGCAATTTTCATAAATCATTAGTGAGCCATTTTCTTTTATGTTGTTAATATCTATGCAGAAGCCTTTGAATTGAGTGAGCAGATTTTCTTCTGATTAGTCAAACAGAGTGTTTATTTTTTGAAATATGCTCTTCCCATTTAGAGTAGCACTTGAGTGTGAATTTGTGTGATTTCTTTCTGTTTGTTTTCTTCCTAAATGGAAACTCCAAGGGCTTCCATCAGGTTTCCCAGTCCTCCTTTTGGAAAGAGAACATTAAGAAGGTTCCAGGATGGACGGCTCAGAAATAATGCTTCCACTTACATTTTTGAAGGGGTGAGGATAGGGGAGTGAGAGGTAATTTTAAGATTCCAATTCTGAACGTATGGACCATACTGAGAGCAAGTCTTAAATGGTCCTGCCAATGTCTCTACAGTAAAGCCTTTGCAAAGCACATCTTGTTTATAACTGATTATTTGGTCTCCCAACCAAGCAATATTCTTAATGGGTTATTGAAAATTTAACTGACCGCTCTCATTTATCTTGTAGCCTGTCATCACGCCACTCCCATGTTCATATAATAATATCTATTGAGCACATTCCACATGACAGGTGCTGTGTCACATTCACTAACTCATTCATTTCTCACAGCAGTTGTATAGGGAAATATGGCTGCATCTTTCAGAGGAGGGACTGGGGACGTAAAAAGATAAATAACTTCGCAAGGTCACTGAGCCAGCAAGTAAGAAAGTGGGACAGGAGTCAAGGTCGGCCAGGTCCCAAAGCATGCTAACTATCCCACTGGGGTCTTCAGGGTTCTGGTCCATCAGAATAGCTGTCTAAGGGGCCCTGGGGGTCTCGGCCAAGCACCCCACCTCCTCCATCCTGGTGTCATTCTTGTGATCCTTTCCTCCTAAGCTCTCACTCCTGAGGCCACTTCCTTGCTGGGTTCCATCAGCTGTGTTCCTCCTCAGTGTGAGGTGTGTGTACCTGTTTTCTCATGGGAAACACCCTCCTTTCTTCTTCCAACACTTCAGGTTCTGTTTTCGTTCAAAGCGTACCTCTTACCACCACCATAAAGCCTTCCCTAACATTTTCCATGCTGAAATGCGCACTGTCTAGGTTTGGATGAAAGCCTGTCTCCTTCCACACACAGCACTGCCTAAGAGATAATAAAATCTATCTATGTCGTGCACTGGGTTTACAATTTGAGGTCTCTGTGCCTCCTTCATTACCCACAAAATAAGCTGAATTGTTGGAAGTAAAATAGCTAGTCCACTTCACAAGATTCTTACCATACATAAATGAGATGATGGAAATGAAAATTCTTTGTAAATGTAAGGCATTGTTTGATTATCATCCTTGTCTCCCTTTTGTTCAATTTTTATTACTTTCATTTTTCTATTCTCTGTCTACTCCCAGATTTTGTTCAGAGCCAGTCACTAGTGGTAGGGTTGGAGAGAAAGTGGTTTTTCGTTTCTTGATTTCAGAATTTTCAGCTGCAAAAGTGCTGCATGTTACGAGCAGCTTCAGCCCCATCATAGATTGTGTTTTTAGAAAAGCAGGGAGAAAACCAAATGAATTCAGTCATGTCAATTATCTGAATAGCATCTTACATCCCAGAAAATGCAGGTTTTAATAAAAAGTGGGGAAAATTCACTTAACAATGCCACTCTGCCAGGCGGAGAGGAATGAGAGATCTCCTTTGCTGTTAGCAGCATCACCATCCCGACATTGATGGGTGACAGAAATGGCTTTTTTTCCCTAGGGTATTTATTAAATATATAAGGGAAAATCCTATTGAAATCTTCATTGAAATCGTATTCCTTTAGAAATTAATTTATAAAGAATTGACATCTTTACGTATTGAATCTCTCCATCTAGTAAAGTATGGCTCTCTATTTCTTCAACTCTTCTTTTATGTCTTTTAGTAATTAAGACCATAAAGTATTTTATGTTTTGTTACATTTATTGTTAGGTAGCTGCAGCTTTTCTTGCTATTACTATAGATGGTTTTTTATTTAAATTAAGTTTATTTCAATTAAAATAACCTAATTATTTTATGACTTAATTCTTTAATTGAATTTTAATTTTCATTATATATTATTTAAATTATTTAATTTAGATTATAGTTGTTTATTATTAAATTTTATTAAATTCAACTTAATAAGGACAAGTTTCCCTGTGTTTTGTGAAAGCTCTACCATTGTCTGAATATATATGACATTTGTGAAGCACATATCCAGCACACAGGAACCACTGCGATCAGCCTTTGAAAGAAGTGAATGTGACATTGTCTCTGCCTTTGGGAAGTGTTGCATAACTTTAAAACAGGATGATATCTAAAGGCATAATTAATACAGTAAACTGATTGGCTATGGCCTTGTGCTAGAATCCCAGAACTTTCTTATAAATGGGAATACCTATTATATGAGCCTAGAGGCCCCATAGTCCCGGTGGTCAGGAATGCCTCATTTTTAACTATGAAAAATTCTCCCAGTTGATAGTCACTTTAAGAACTCTAAAGGCAAAAGATAATAATTTGATAGGCTGCTGTTTCTCTTGCTGGTTACTAAAACTCTGGAAGGCTCCAGTGATGGATTCAAGAATGCCATACCATGATTCAGCACAGTATACTGGGCTGATCAGCAGAAACCAAAGACTATATTTTGTGCATTAGACTGAAACACTGATTGCATATGAAAATGGTTTGACTAATTTAACTTGCAAATAATTTAAAACATGTATATTAAATAACTAAGGATACCTCATAAGCTGGAATGCTTAAATAGAAACCATTTCCATTTCTATTTAAGAAAAGGTGTTAGGACACTCTGCCCAGGATGTTTCCAGTCTCCTCTGCCTTTGGTATCTTCAGGGGAAATGTCTTTGATGCCTCAGGATAAAACATCAATAACGTGTATATGTGACCCATCTGAATCCAGTTCTCCCCTTGCTTTTGCTTTTCCCTAGTTTCTCTTTGGACTCTTCAGGAAGATACCGTAATGCCTTTAGCACATCTTTGCACCTCCTCCAGTGATCCTAGAGCACCCACTTAAGATCTGGTGGAATAAATGCCCCAGCCAAAGTCTCTACAACTTAAGGTTTAGAATTAAGATCTCTGAAAAGATTACCTGAAAAATAAACTGAATAGATGGAATTAAAGTACCCAGCCCACTTCACAGGATTCTTACCATACATAAAAGAGATGATGGAATGGGGTGCCAAAGCTGGATTGCAGAGCACGGCATTTGGTTTCCTGTGTGCTGTGTTAGTACTATATCCAGAATGGGTGAGCTGATTGATGAAATGTAGAGGGGAAGCAACACATTTTTGCAAGTAGTTCCACAGTGGAAGAAAGACTTGAGCCAGAAGGACTCCTGCCTGCTGCTGATAGAGGCTGATTTGTAAGATTAGGCTTGGCAGAGAGTATCAATTCTGGGCTGAATTTTACAAAGTCGATTAGTTGGCTATGACACATCTATCACCAAGTCCTGTTTATTTTTCTTTTGGATTATTTCTTCCCATCACCTGTGATCCTCCATTCCCATTGCCACCTCATAGTTGGATTTCTTCAACAAATTGATTCATTTATGTTCTCATTCAATAAACATTTAATCAACCCTGTGCTGATTGCTCTGCCAAGCTCACAGTTCCCTCAAGAACTCACAATCTACTGACGGAGAAAAAAAATGAAGCATCAGTTACCAAATGGTGGGGTAAAGACAATTGCAGAGAACAACAGCGTGGGATGTTTTGGGACTGTGGAGAAGATTGAGCTTATCCAGTCTTGGGGTCAGGGAAACTTGATATCTAATTGCTGAAGAACAAGAGGGTGTACGGAGGAAGGGGGAAGAAGGTACAGTCCTCTAAGCCAGAAGAAAAACTGCAGGTAAACAGAGACATATAAAGGTCTGGTATGGAGCTTGGGTCCTAAAGACTATAGCAAATTAGGGTTAAGTGGAACAAAATAGGGAAAAGAGTAAGAAGAGAAGTTGGAATAACAAGCAGAGGCCTGGGCAATGGAAGGCCTTGTATGTTACACTAAGGAATTTGGATTTTATTATCCTTAGGGCAATAAGGAGCTGTGGAAGGAGTGAAAGCAGGGGAGAGACATTATCAAATTTGTGTTTTAGAAAGTTCACTCTAATTGCAATGTAGGAAATGGATTATCTGAATACTCATTTATTTAAAATTTCATTATTATAATTACATATAGGTCTATACATAGAATATGATTGATGGTCATTTATTATATTGAGTACAGGATTTGTGTGTGTGTGTGTGTATGTTTCTTTTTTCAAATCAGATAAGATCTATATCTGCAACAGAAATAGCCCTCTTCGGGTCCTTAGGGCCACCTTTCACTCCCTGGTTGAGGCATTGTCACTTCATTTTAATCTTCCCTAGCAGTTGTATCCCTAATATTTTGTGTCACTCCATTCTTAGGCTGACATTTTCATCTTATAAAATATATGAATTTTGAAATACATGATGAATTTGATCTGTGAAGTCTCTTAAGTAGCATTGTGTGTGATGTGTGGTTTTTCTGAGGGGATCCATAGTAAAATAAGGACAGGGTTTTAAATGTTCATAATGGGCAGTGAGTTCATAATGTAAATTATGGGGTTAAATTTTTATTTCCCTTTTTCTCTATTGTAAAAAAAAAAAAAAAAAGAAATAGCCCTCGTCTGTCAAAGGGCATTGACATCAATTTGTTCCAACCAAACTATCTTTTTTAAATTTAATTTTGTAAATAGGTAATAAAGTGGTTCAAAATTCAGAATGTGCAAAGGCTATCCAGTAAATCGTATAACTTCCACCCTGTTCCCTGGCTATCCAGTTCATCTTCCCACAACCAAAGTTATTAGCTCCTTGTATGTTCTTCCAAAGAAATGCAGTACTTATGTTCATATATCCTCTATTAGCCTTTCAGATAAATGGCAGCACACAATACACATCACCCTTTGCCTTTTCTTTCTCACAAGACGATTTTATTTGAATGTCTTTTTATGTCAGTATTTAGAATTGTCTCATTCATTGCTATGGTTGTATATTGTTCAATTATGGACCTGTACTATAATTCATTTAGCCATCCTCCAAAAATGAGCATTCCATTTGTTTTAAGACTTTTGATTTTGCAAACAATTCTGCAATTAATGATGTTGCCATTGCAGATTCACACACATACAGGTGCATCTATAGGACAAATTCCCCAAAATGGGATGGCTGGGTTAGTGTATGTTCTTCAGTGCTTTTGACTGATATGGCCTAATTGTCCCCTGTTGAAAATGTAGCAATTTACACCCCTATCAGAAGTGCTACAGTTTGCCAATATAATGTGCTATCAAACTCTGGGATCTCTGCAATGTAATAGCCGAAACAATTTTATCTAATTTTAATTTTAATTTGCATTTTCAAATTAAATGAGTGAGGCTGCACATTATAACTAAGGCTGAGCATCCTTTCATATGAGTAAGAGCCAATTAATACTTTGTCCTTTGAACTGTAGGTTGATATTTTGTTTTAATTTTCCTAGTGCGTTGTTGGCTTTTTGTGCATTGATTTGTAGAAGTTCTTTAGGTATTAGAGAAATTAATCATATTCTATATGAGTGGAAAACATTTTTGCAAGTTTGTCATTTGTCCTTTTACTTTGTTTATGGTGATTTTTGCCTTCCAGAAAATGTTTATTATTAAGTAGTTGAATTTAACCATCTGTTATTCTATAGGCCTTCGGATTCTGTATCACAGTTTTACAAGTCATTCCCAACATAAGAATATTTTTAAAAGCCAAGCGGTTTCTACTTTCATGCCTCAAATGATTTTTAAAAATGCCAAGTTGTTTCTCCAAATACTTTTGTAACTTCAGTTTTTATGAGGTGAATCATGAAATTCCCAATATTTGATAATTTTTGACCTACAGAAATGATCTTATGATCAAATCTAGTACATTCAATGCTTTGATCCACTTGGAATTTATTCTGCAATATATGGGGTCAAGTCCAACTTGTTGTTTCTGCAAATGCCAATCCATCTTTTCCCACTGACAATTAATGATACCTCTTGATACTAATTTTCCATATGAACTTGTATATGTTTTTTATTTTCAAAACTCTCCCATTGATCTGACTGCCCATTCAAGTTGTTGTGTTAATTATTTAGATTCTCTGTGTTAATATCTCATAACCCTCTTTTAGAATGTTCTTTTTAAAAGATTTTTCCAAGTGAATTTAGCATTGTCTAGTCTAGTTCCCTAAAAACTAATATGATCTTGTTTACACTTTTGTTAAGGTCACTTTGAATTTATAGCTTACCTGAGAGTTTACTGCCCTTTTTTCTGCTGGTATATTTTCTGAACTATTTTCTTAACTCTTTCTGGCCTCTCAGTTTTCTTCTCTAATCTGTTCATTCTGCAGTCTGCCACCTGACTAATCTGCCTAAACATCATTAAATCATATCCTTGAGTTTCCCTAATCCACACGTTTTGTTTTCATCTTTCGCCTTTTAGAAATCTGCCATGTCCTCCTCTCACCCCTCCACTAACTAAAAGCCTTGTTAAATCCACTTGTTCATCCAGTTCACATCCTCAAGTGAACTCTCACCTGGCTATTGTGACACACCACTTTTCCCTCCCTTCCATGAATCACTGTTCCACCTCACTCAAGTTAATTATGTGTGGTGTAACAAAAGTCATGCATAATTTAGTATTAAATATTTAACTTGAGTGGCTTAGGTTTCAAAAGCGGATAATTACACATTTATTACATTAAACCCCAAATTTCTGTGGCTGAAATAATGACACATACTCAGATTTTTATTACTTTGCACCTGCATATGCCTTAAATTCCTGTGTGTCTCCATTATATACCTCCATTAATTCATTCAATCTGTCACCAAATATGTATTTCTGGACTAGCATGTGCCAGGCATTCTGACAGTCATCAGATATTTGTATCAAATTAAGCAGCAGTAACAAATAACCCCCAATCATGGGGGCTTGCAACCATAAAGGTTTATTTTTTGCTCATATTATATGTCTACCCCCACTCAGTTTTGACTCTGCTTTAAATCTTCATTTCAGTGTTCAATTCATTCCATGTTTGAGGAGCAGCCCTGTCTGGGAAATGCTGGTGTCTTGGCATAGGGAAAGAACAATGGGGAGACCGTATGAAAACCTTTAAAGCTTCTGCTCAGAATAACACATGTTAATTCCACTTATATTTTATTGGCCAAAGCAAGACATGTGACTAAGCTTTGGGACTGGAAATATAACATTCTGGTAGGGGGGAATTCAGTAGTGAAAGGTGCAAACTATTTTTAATGAGTAGAACAATTACCACAGCAATAAAGTGGTGGAAAAGGCAAATATAGAACCGATGTTACAGAGCTAACAAACTAGCAGAAAATGCAAATATTAGCCAAATAATTACACAGTTGTGACAAACGCTTCAAAAGAGTAAGAGAAAACGTTAAGAAAACATAAAATGAGTAAGTCAACACAGCCTAGGTGGCTTGAAAGACCCTGTTTTCACCACAACCAAGAAATATTTGAGAGTTAACAAAAACTAGGGAAGAGAGAGAGTGACGTCCTTGTCAAATGCTTTGAATAATTTGACGTCCTTCAAACCTCTTGGACACATTAATTTGACCAAGATAAGCAGAATTAGCACACTTCTATTTTGCAGATTGTCTGCAGCTAAATAACAACATAATCTTCTCAGAGGCTCAATGTTCCACAATTCCTTATTAATATGTTTTCCTCATTTGACAAGTAGGGCTAACTTTATAATTACATTATTGTATTGACAATTTTATCGGTTTCAAAGAGTCCTAAATGACAACTTTTGTATTTGCATTCTAATGTGCCTTCCTACAAATGGCAACATTTGAGTCTTGATATTTACACTACCTGTATGTTTGCACAATATGTGTAATATATATTGTGTTTTCTTTTTTTTTAAGACAGAGTCTTGCTCTGTCACCGGGCAGGAGTGCAGTGGCATGACCTCAGCTCACTGCAACCTCCACCTCCCGGGTTCAAGTGATTCTCCTGCCTTAGTCTCCCCAGTAGCTGGGACTACAGGTGGGTGCCACCATGCCCAGCTAATTTTTGTATTTTTAGTAGAGGTGGGGTTTCATCATGTTGGCCAGGATGGTCTCCATCTCCTGACCCTGTGATGCCCGCCTTGTCCTCCCAAAGTGCTGGGATTACAGGTGTGAGCCACTGCACCCAGCCTATATTGTATTTTCTTTGGTATAAAATGTTACTGCTATTTGCAAAAGAAGTGGGCAGTAATTATGGAGCAAGGGAATAATGTCACCATTTCAAATCGGGATGTACCCTATCCCTAACATGTAATTTTTAGACCATCTCCACTTTCATAAGACAATGTTACTCTCAATGATTTACTAAAAAATAAATGAGTAAACTAATAATGATGCTAGGTTCTTAGTCTTGTTTTCTTAATGGATGCCTCTCAGAAGAGAGCCTTTGTAATTCTGTCTCCATACCATATGTCTCTGTTGACATTAAAGTGCTTAGTTCCAAATGAGTTGGCTTCATTCAAGCATCTTAATTCAAGAGTAGATGATTAGATCTTAAGCTAAAAACCTATTAGGATGTAAGCACTTGTATTTTTGAAAAGTATTAAGGGAACATCATAGTGTGGTTGCAGATAAATCCTCCCTATCTAGTAGTGGGTTGGCAGAAATCTCATTTGATCTTCAAACATGACAGACTAGCTTCATGTCAAAGTTAAACACAGAATGAGAAACCTGTCAATGTTTGTTAGACAATACACACACTGGATCATGTCTGCTTTTAGCCTTTGCTAGGAGTTGTTTCAGTGATCCTGTCTTTGAGCAGGGATAGTCAGAGAAGATCAAATGTCTTTTACATGCAAAAGATACTCTGAGCAAGATTCTGAGATTAGGGCGAGAACCCACCTTAGTGGGAGTTCTAACGTGAATGCCACACTGTGCTGGGCTTATGCACCCATGAGGCTTCTTAGCAGGCACCATGCTACAAAGCAATCAAAGTGGAAAAGGACAAATCGCATCCCAAATACTTCCAATCCCTTTGAAAAAGCACATACTGATCTAAATAAAACCCAGTGCCATGATTGTTTCTGCTTTTATTTAACCACATGTGTGGTCCAAACTAATAGGATTCTCCCCCTTTTCCTCCCTGCTTCCAGTTAATTTGTTTTAGTCCCTATGTAATCCTGTCATCAGCAGGGCACAGTGATCTTCATATAGGAAATGTGAAAATCATTTGATAACCATCTGCCTAATGTTTTGGCAGATATTTGTTTAGCTTACAGAGCTACTACCAAGTTAGGACTCCTCATCAGGAGTAGACATGTCTACTAGGGAATAAGGCCAGATATAAAGTCCCAGGGTTGAGATCTTCTCATTATATTCTGACAGATGACCTGTACATGCCGTACCACTCCTGAAGAAGGAAACACGAGAGTGATGTATCATTACCTAACTTCAAAAGCACCTGTGCGTGCGTGCCTGCCTGCCTTCCTTCCTTCCTTCCTTCCTTCCTTCCTTCCTTCCTTCCTTCCCCCTCTGTCTCTCCCTCTTTCCGTGCTTCTTTATCTCTATCTCCCTCTCCTTCCTAATTTCCCTTCTTCTTTCTTCTTTATTTTTTAATATAAAAAATATCATGGATACAATGAAACAGTAAGGGTGGGTTTTGATTAAAACTGCTTGGGGAATCTAAGTAGCTGTATAACCCTCAGTGTGTTACCTCTTGGTTCATGTCATTGTTGACAGCTCCTTTATTACTCATTAGAAACACAGATAACCACAGAGGAATAAGAAAGGCTTTATGAGAACAGAAATGTAAATTGCTACTGGAGAAAAAGTCAGATCTATATGTCAAAGTAGTTATTGACTTAAACATGAAAACATGAAAAATGAGAGCAGACATCCCAGATTAACTTGTATTGATAATGCCTCTTAACTGCATCCTCCCCACTCCCCAAAGGGCTTTGAGTACCCTAAAGATATTATGTGGTCCAGACATGCAAATTAAAACAAGTTCAGAACTTGAAAAAAAGTAGTCATGCTTGAAATAAATGGGACTTCATGAACATAAGAATTTTCATGAAAATTCAAATCAAAACATTAAGAACTGAGACCATGGTGGGAAACTCAAGCTGCCTTTCAATCGAAATATCCCCATTAGGACAAGTTTTCATATTCTATGCTAAATGGGGGATTAAAGCTATCTTAAGTCACTGAAATTTAATCAAATTATACAAGCAAGCTCTAAAATATTATGATTTGTATGTGGCAACTAGATATTTGGACACTAGTTTGATATGTGATAATGCTAAGAAACTACTGTCAAACTTATATTAGGCCTGAAATGCTATTGTGGGTTTTTAATTTTTTTAAGTGCTTACCTTTTACACATACGTACTGTGAAAATCCTTGTATTTTAGAGATACAAACTAAGATATTTATGAATAATTGGCCAAGAGTTGATCAATGTTGAAGGTGGATGGTGGACACATTAAGATTCAATATTTTATTCTATATTTCTATCTTTAAAATGCTTCGTAATACAATTCCAAAAGAAAGAAAAAAATACTGTGAAATGTTAAGTATACGATGATATAATAAAGAATAATCTGGTGAACACCTCTCTACCCACAATGCAGCTGAAGATTTAAAACATATAAATGTTGTTGAAAAAATAATAAAGCGACTCTTCTACCTGAACTATCTGGCTACCTTTGTGGTATCCCACTGGAAGGGTAGGAGCTGGTGTCGACTCATTAAGATTGGTAACACCTCAAATGTTTCCTCCAGCTGGCTAGAGCAGATCTGGATCCAGGCTTCTCCAAGGCAATGTGGTGCCAGCACCTGGACCCAGATCCCTGCTCTAAATAGTTGTGTGACCTCCTGTAAAGTTCCAAATTTCTCTGAGTCTCATTTGTGAAAAATATAATTAGCAATACCAACCCTGAAAATGTATTCAAAGCATGACAGACAGTGTCTGTAAATCACATGGCTGGCACTGGGTAAAGTGTAGCTATTTTCTTCAATGTTTTAAAATAAGACATTTGAACATTTCCCAACTGAAATGTATGAGAATCTCTGAACAAATAGTAAATAGATACTTTATGGCCCCTTGATAAATAAAGCCCAGTTTTTGCCACTTATAAAAAAAAAAAAAAAAAAAAAAAAAGGGAGATCACCTTGAAAGTGTTTTAGTAGTTCCCAGGAGTCAGGAGGACAAAGTTAGAATATTTTTCACTTGTGAGTTTGTGGTGGGAGTTGGGGGGGAGGGCACTGTAACATCTGATTTAAGGGGGTTCTTTCATTGTGGTGCAGGGGGCACTTAGTTAGAACTGGACAAGGTTTATTATAAATAAAGATTGGAGTACACAGAGTGGAGAGGTTTTCAAAGTAAAGAATAAATGATCTTTTGAAATTATTATTCTAAGAAAGGATGATAAATGAAGACAGGAAATAGATTTGGGGAAAGTTCTTGAAACAAACTATATTATCTTCAACTTCAGATTCTTGGGCAAGAGTTTCCTGGAAAAGTAATGTTAGGTCAATGTAGTTTGGAGAGTAATGCTGTATTAATGTAAACAGTTGAGTGGGTACGGATGTTTTCTGTTCTCAGTTAGACAGAGGGCTTTAAGAATTGTATTGTATTGTATTGTATTTATTTAATTATTTATTGACATAGAGTCTTGCTCTGTTGCCCAGGCTGGAATGCAATGGCATGATCTCAGCTCACTTGCAACCTTCACCTCTGGGGTTCAAGTGATTCTTGTGCCTCAGCCTCTCAAGTACTTGGGACTACAGGCACGTACCACCACGTCGTCTAATTTTTTTGTATTTTTAGTAGAGACGGGGTTTTGCCTTGTTGGCCAGTCTGTTCTCAAACTCTAGACCTCAATTGATCCACCCACCTCAGCCTCCCAAATTGCTGAGATTACAGGTATAAACCACTGCACCCAGTTGAGAAGTATTTTTGTCTATTTTGACTTTTATTTTTCAGCCCCATCATGAACAGGGATTATATAATAAAAACAATGCATTTCAACAAAATTAACTTCCTTTATATCACATTTTCAACTCATGCATTCTTGCTTTTTACCATCTCATCTGAATATTTCAGACTGTCTTTAGAATGCAATTATAGCTTTATGCCAGTGATCCTCAACTTTGCCTGCAAATTAGACTCATCTGAGGAGACATGTAAAGTCCTGAAGTGCAGGTTCCATCTCAGGCCAATTAAATCAGAATATCAGGAGTGGCGCATAGGTGTCAGTAGGTTTAAGCTCTCTCAGTGATTCCAGTGCACATGTAAGCTTGAGAACTTTGGGGAATTATAAGACTTTGGTCAGACCCTGACACTACTGACTTTTGAATATTAAAGCAACTTTCGAATGCTGCTAAACATTAGTAGAAAATATTAACAATGACACAGTATTATATACAAACATCCTACCCTTTAAGGTATGTAATTAAATTGCATCAAATTTTTCAGAAACTTAAAGTTTCATGGCAACCTTCATCTTTGATCATCCATCCCAGCAACTTCCTTTTCTTCACTGTCTCATAGTGCTGTTCCTTTATTCCACCCTAGCATTGACTCAAACTGGGGGCAACTCCCTTTCTTTGATTTGTATGCATATCCCTCTATCTCCCAACCCTAACTTGTGCAAGACTTATGCAGGTGTAGCAGACATTGCTGGAGGTTGGAAAAATGAATGGGAATAGTGCAAAAACATAAAAACCTTAATGAGATTTAGAGTATTAGATATCAGCCATCCATGGGATATCAGTAGAGTATTACATATCAGATATCCATGGGATGACAAGTTCTTTGCCCACCTTACTTCCTGTACCACTACCACCTCCACACCTCTGTGTTTTTGCTCTATTTCTTATTTGCCCCTCTTTTATGAGAAAATAAAAATTCCTACCCATGTCTTATTCAGAGTACTCCATTTGTTTCCAGCCTCATCCCCACACTTAGCTTTGATATTTTCTTTGCAAAGCTAAAGATTCTTTAGTATCCTTTACTAGACAATAAAGCATTCCCTTGGGATAGCACTTTCTCCATCCCAACCATATATATATGTATTTTATTGCACTTTAGGTTCTGGGGTACATGTGAAGAACATGCAGGATTGTTGCATAGGTACATATATGGCAATGTGGTTTGCTGCCTCCATCCCCCCATCGCCTATATCTGGCATTACTTCCCATGTAATCCCTCCCTAACTCCCTACCCCGCACTGTCCCTCCCCTAGTCTCCTCCAACAGACCTCAGTGTGTGCTGCTCTCCTCCTTGTGTCCAAGTGTTCTCATTGTTCAACACCTGCCTACGAGTGAGAACATGTGGTGTTTGATTTTCTGTTCTTGTGTCAGTTTGCTGAGAATGCTGATTTCCAGATTCATCCATGTCCCTATAAAAAAAATGAACTCATCATTTTTTATGGCTGCATCGTATTCCGTAGAGTATATGTGCCACATTTTCCTTGTCTAGTCTATCACTGATGGGCATTTGGGTTGGTCCCAGGTCTTTGCTATTGTAAACAGTGCTACAATGAACATACATGTGCATATGTCCTTATAATAGAATGATTTATAATCCTTTGGATATATACCCAGTAATGGGATTGCTGGGTCAAATGAAATTTCTATTTCTAGGTCCTTGAGGAATCGCTACACTGTCTTCCACAATGGTTGAACTAATGTACACTCCCACCAACAATGTAAAAGTGTTCCTATTTCTCCACATCTTCTCCAGCATCTGTTGTCTCCAGATTTTTTAATGATCACCATTCTAACTGGCGTGAGACGGTCTCTCAACCAACTAGATTTTTTAAGGAAAAGAAAGCACTGGAGAAATATTACTACTACTCTCATGGGAATTATAATAGTCCCTTTCCAACTCTTAGAATTTATAAATAGTTAAATAAATTCAGATTTAAATAAAAATGTTTTTTTCAGATACAATCATTTAGTTCCTTATTTCAGCCAATAATTATGCCTACCACCATAGACATTGCAAGATACAAACTTAATAGATGAAAAATATTCCAGGAAGATTCAGTTTATTGAGGACGTTAAGATAGATTTATATGACATAGTTAAGTTACACATAATACAAGAGACAATTTTTTGTTCAGTTAACTCAGTCCCCAGTAATTAATTTTGGTTTATTGATAGTTACTTTTCTGTGATCCATATTTTCAGATTGTATGTTTTCAAAGAACCAGACTTTTTGTCAGTCCCATCTATGGTTACATATATGGTCAAACCACAAGTTATATACTTTTCTGATTCTCTGTCAAGTTTTCTATAACTTCACTGATAGGAGGCCAGATCAACATAGGCTAAAGAATCAATAGAAAACTTCCATTTTCAGGGTAGGTGCCTTGATCAATCTTCCTTCTATTCATAATTTTAAAACTTGTATAAATATATGAAAAATATTAAATTGATCAATGAACTCTAAAGAACAGAAAGAACTTTCAGCCTGGGAACTGGGGTAATTTGTTGAAACAAATGAGCATGAACTCTTGCTTTTATTACTTCTAAGGTACGGAGAATGCGAGACAAATCCCAGAGCCCACCAAGGTGGAGAGTCCACAATCCTGTATCCCAAAGAGTTATGCTCCCAGAGTAAAAGTAAACTAATGTGGCTACTTCTCTTCACTCCTACTCCCAAGCAGAAAACTACAAAGAAAACATACTGCTTTTAATCTTGATGCTGAGTGGTGAGAAAAAAAAAAAAGAGAAGAAATCACTACTGAGAACTTGTAGCTACAGCTTATCTGAGATTTACAGCCTGAATTCACACTCACTTAGTGGTTTTAAAATCCTCAAGCCAAGAATTTAATTGAAAGTGACCCCAGACTAATTGTACCACCGGGTGAATGATAGAAACAAATGTAGATCCTCCCTGAAGAACATATCTTCTTTCCAAGCCGTAAAGAACCCCCATGAATACAATTCCTCTGCTTGTTTTAGTTATTGCTCATGGTGCATTATTTCCTCATGCATTTAAAGTTTATAGGTAGAGAAAGATAAAATAAGATTGTTAAAATGGTGATTATTAAAGTTGAGTAACAGGTAGAAGTTGTTTTTACTAATACTATTCTCTGTACTCTTGTGATGTCTTTAAAATTATATAATAATAAGTTTATTTAAGATAGAGTATATTTACCTAGCTGGTATGGGCCCTGATATTGTTAGTTCTCGCTACATAATTTTTAGGCATGATTTTAAAATCTATGATTATACTGTTTTCAAGTCATATTACATGTGTGACACACATAAATTTTCACTGGTTGCTACAAACCACAAGCAGATGTTACATAGAAAAGAAATGAAATGGTATATTGGACAGAAGAGTAGTGAAAGCTGAAAAGAAAATTTGTGAACTATAAAAAAGATCTGTAGAAATTATCCAGAAAGAAGCATAAGCAAACAAAACAATAGTAAAAATAAAGACAGAGACATTTGGGGTGTAACAAGAACATGTAATGTAGATTGGACTGGAGTCCCAGAAGGATAAGACAAGGGGAATTAAGCAGAGACAGTTTCTGAAGACATAATGGCTAAGGATTTTTCAGAACTGAAAAAATGTTCCAACCCACAGATTCAAGCCCAATTAATCCTAAAGAGTATAATTAAAAAGAAATCCATACTTATGCTATTGTAAAACTAAAAACAGAAAGAAAACACAACATACAAACAAAACCAAAACCAAAATAAATAAATGACCTTAAGAGGAGACAGTACCAAAGGCACGCTCTTCAGGTGAGCAACAGTCTGAAAGCACCTTTCTCAGCAAGGAAAGCTGGAAGAGAGTGTGATTATATCTCCAATATGCTGAGAGAATCTGGAATTCTATGCCTATTGGAAATGTGCTTCAGAAATGAAGATTAAATTAAAACATCTTCATATGCACAAAATCTGATCTAGTGTGTTATCAGAAAACTCTCTAATGGCAATTCTAAAGGATGTTCTTTAGCCATCAAGAAAATATTCTCCAATCAAACATTAAAGACGCAAGAAGAAAAGAAGAGCCTGAAAAGTGGTAAATATGTTAGTGAATCAAAATAAGTATTGGCTGTATTAAACAATAAATAGTGTCAGGCTAATCTCATTTGGGAACACAGCATAAATCCTACACAAAATTTCCTAAAACCAAAACAGCAATGCTCCAAAACAATAGAACATAATGACCAAATTAGACTTATTTCAGAAATGCAAGGTTGGTTTAATATTTGAAAATTAAAACTTGAAAATTTGGAAATTAATGCACACATTGACAGATTAAAGGAGAAAAACTGATCATCCAAATAGAAGCCAGAGTGTTTGCTAAAATTTAATACTCATTTTATGATCTGAATTCTAAAAGATATCAAAATTTCTTATGCCAATTAGCAATAGGAGGTAACTTCCTTAACCCAATAAAAGGCATCTATAAAAACTTACAGTAAATATTATAGTTAATGTTAGTCATGATAAGAATGCTCTCTTGAAGACCAGGAAAAAGATTAAAATGCCTGCTATCAACCCTTTTATTCAAACTTGTTCTGTAGATTCTAGCAATCACAATGATTAAAAAAATGATTAAAATTATCACTGTTTGCAATGATATGTATGATTAGGAAAACAGGAGACCCCCAAAATATACAGGTTAATTATTAGAATTAATAAAAGAGTTTGGCAAGTTTGCCAAATAAAAACCAATACAGAAAAATCAACTACATTTCTATGTACCAGCAACAAATAGTTGAGGCCAAAAAACACCGAATGGCACTGAAAATAAACAAACAACAACTATACAGATCAGCGTGAATGAAGCTCACAAACATGAATATAAGAAGCAAGCTACAGAAGAATGCATACTGTATTGTTCCATTTATATAAAGTTCAAAAGCAAGCACAGTTAAAGAGTTTATGTTTGAGGAATGCATACATAGGTGGTAAGGCAAGAAAGAAAAACAGGGGAATGATTATCTTGTAAGTGAGGATTAGTTGCCTCTTGGAGAAGGCAGATAGTGCACAATAAGGGCTTTTACAGTCCTTGTAATGTTTTGTTTTAAGTTGGTTAAGCTTATTTTCTTGTCTAAATTATTAATAATGTACATATGTTTTTATATTCTTCTGACATATTTAACAATTTTTTTAAAGTCAAAGAGTAAATGGCATAAGGACAAAATTTGCTAAATATTAAATGCCTGGATAAGGAAATGTTGGCTATATCATCTAAGATTTTTGTTTTCTTTTCCTCAATACATTTCTGTGTCTTTCAACATCTAATAATGAAAACAAATCTTTCTCTCTGGCATGAGGTTAAGTAACACTTTCAGGGATAACTCACTCTTATTTAGAAGCTCATCCATTCTCAGAGTTTCAACAATTACCCTTATGCTCATGACTTTCAAAACTCTATTTTTATTGCTTTCCATCACTCAGCTGAAGTCTTAATTTTTTTCTAGCCATTACCTTCTAGATAGGGCCACTTGAAACTCTGTGTCTGGTTTGATGATCTATGTTGAACTTATGAATACTCTTCTGAAATCTACACTCTTTCCCTAGGTGTGGTCTTTCATTGCCATGGTTGCAGCTTCCAAACCTCCTATTCCAACCCTAAGCCTCTCTTGTGAGTTCCAGGTTCATGGATCCAACAGCATATTTCATATCTCAATTTGGATCTTTCATTGGCTTCTCAAACTGACACATCAAATTTTGCATGGTTAGGGCCATGAAAATCATAAATATGCTTAGAAAATGACAAATAATTTTGCTTGGCTGGTCTTAATATGAGGGACTGAACATACTAAGAAATGTTACCAGAAAAATAGTTTGGGCACATACACCAAAGAGCCTTTGATGTTTTGTTTAACAATTTGGACTTTGTGGACAGTGGACAGTGGACAGTAACAGAGGAATTTAATTTTCTGTTCTTTTTTCATACAGTAAACATTAATTGAAGACCTTCCACATGTTAGGTAGATAGTATGCTCAGCAGTGAGAATACATCTGCATCTGTAAGTCAGTTTCTGCCTTTAAGGACATCACAGTCTATTGTGAGATTTATGCCACTAGATTTGCATTTTAGAATCATAACTTTGTACATGTGAAAAAGTAAAGGGTGAAACCACAGGCAAAAGTAGGAAGGCAAGAATGCTGAGTGCTTGGACTAAAATAATTGGGAAGTAAAGATGAAGACGTATTAAGAGGAGGACATAATGCAACTGGGGCCAGGTTAGAATAAATGGAATGGAGGAGTGTGGCTTGGAAAGGGACTGAGGATGGCGTCAAAGTTTTCATCTGGTTCATGAAGCTTGGGGAATGGCAGTGCCTTTACCTGAGATAGATGATGTGGAAGGAGAAGAAGGGCAGATGGGTGGGAGACACCTGACCAGTTTGGACAGTGAACCTGAGATGCCTATGAAACAGTTAGGAAGGAGGCTGAGTAGCTCATTACAAATATTGCATCATGTTTTAGGAGAAAAACTTCAGGTGAAGGCATTGGTTTAGGAGCCCACCTATAGGAAGTAATAGCTGAGCATGGGGGATGGAGGCAGGCAGCATGAAGACTGCCAAGGAGGAGAGCTGAGGTGATCATCCAAATTACATACAAGAAGAAAAATTTGACACTGCCCAACTGATTAGCCTTAGCACTGCCGTAGCAAGCTGTGAACCTTGACCTCCCTTTCCCAAAGTTCTGTGAGTCTGCCTCCCACTGTCCTGCATTCTGGAAAGGACAGGGACAACACCACATATAGGCAGAAGAGTCATGGGATGGGAGGATTTAAAGATCTGTGAAAGGTTTGGCTGCCATCACACCTGGGATTGGCCATGTCACAAGTGTGTCCCTGGGTCAAAGCATTGTGTATAATAGCCTTCCGCAGACTGCAAACACTAGACCTGATAGAAGAAACATGTTCTAGTTATACACATTAGTAATACCATTGTTACTCATAAAAGCAGCAGCTAATGGTTTGTTATGGGCAAAGTTGTGTCCCCTCAAAAAGAGATGTTGGACTGGAACCCCCCAGATCCTCAGAACATGACCTTATTCAGAGATAGTGTCTTTACAAAGATAATCAAGTTTTATAGGACCAGTGTCCTAGCAAAAGGCAAAGTTTGAATGGAGACAGACACACACACACACAAAGATAAAGACAGAGATTAGAGTGGTAATAAGCCAGGGAACACTGAAGATGACCAGCAAACCCTCGGCTGGGGGAGAGGCCTGGGACAGATTCTCCCTTCCAGCCCTCAGAAGGAACCAGCCCCGCTGGCTCCTTGTAGCCCCTAGAACTGTGAGGTGATCCATCTCTGCTGCTTAAGCCACCCAGTGGTGGTGCTTTGTTATGGCAGCCCTAGCGGACGAATACATGGCCATGTTTTACTGGACATTTGATCAAATGCATTTTTTGCTCATGCTCATTTGATCCTCACAACGACCCCTTGTGGAAGACATTATTAGGTAACCTCTTCTACAAGGTAGGAAACTAAAACAATCAGAAATGCATGTTCCTATGTGATAAGACACAGGACACAGAAATTTTAATGGGGGGAACATCAGGAAATTTCACACGTGGGGCCCAGCACACTAACCAGCTAGGTAGGAGAGGGTGGCGGTTAAGTGAGGGGGACCCAGCGTCAGCCTCCTAGGCTCCAGTCCCAGCCCTGGCAGCTCCAGCTGTGTGGTCCTGAGCAAGCTCCTTCACCGGCTCTGCACCTTGGTATGATGAAGAAAATCATACCTGAGGTTCTCCTGAGGATGAAATGAGCTAATTCCTGTGAAGTGTTTAGCACAGTGCCTGCTGTATTACTATGTACTCAATGAATGGTAGCTATTTTAAAATAATCATTCATGGGAAATTACAAGGGACCAGAGAAGCCCTTCAGTAATTTTGAGGGTAATACAATCATAGTTGCCTCTCGTAAATGTACTGTACAAAGGGTCTGTAATAAATGCGTTGTATATATTTAATGGTCTCTGGGCGTCTAAGGGTGGGGATGGATAGTAACTACTGCTTATTCCACAAGCAGACATGGTCACTTGGTGATTCTCTTCCAGGGACCATTCACACATCACTGGGGAAGGCCCTCTCTTGAGGTCAGACTCATCTTGACACCCCAGGAAGCTGCTTGTCATAGTAATAAGGGTTGAAGCTGCCTTGTTAGATGCAGGTAGGAAAAAAAGAGAAAGAATTGTGGATTATATGCAACTGGGAATTAATCAGTTAAAAGGTCAGAATATGAAATATGGGTTTTGATATAGATGGATCCCACATGCTTTGAACTTTAAAAATCACCACATAAGTTTTCACTATAAGCATGTTCACCATAAAGGGACTTCACTACACAAATAACGAGAAAAGAAACGAAATCTCCATCCTGAATTTTAAAAATGCAATTAAAATCGGCACAGACCCACTGAGCCTTGCCAAATCCTGCTTTAAATAACAGTTTGGAGAATCACAAACTTCAATTACTTTTGGCAATGTCTTGGTTTTCCATGAGGCACTACAGGTTATTAAATGTCGTAGTTATTTAGCTTGCTAATGAATAGTTTATCTTACATTCAATTAGGCTGGTTTTCCCTGCTTTTCTTTTCTTTTCTTTTCTCTCTCTCCGTTTTTTTTTTGAACCCACTCAAAGAATTGATGATAATTAAGGGAAGGCTGTCAAGGGTCCAGGGTGTTTTTATCCAAGGTATCTTTATAGTTCTAGGGTTACCTAGGGTAAAACTCTGGCTTCATCTTGTAAATCTAATATCTATCTTCCACATCAGGAGTGGCTGGCATCATGATGATAACAGTAAGAAAAATTGCAGTTGTATGTTCTACACAACACCTTTCAAGCCATTCTAAATATTTCACATTTTTCTCTTAATACCTTTGTGTAGTAGAAAAGGAGCAGGTTTATTATTCTTTTTAAAGTCAATGAGGCAAAGGAGGATAAATGAATGTTCCCAGATTATAAACTTCATCATGAACAAAGCAGAAGGAAACATGAACAGCTAATGTGGTATTAATTCTGTGTCCATTTCACTGCATTATCCAGTTCCCTGGTTTCTCTCTCACTCTCAAGTGGCTGAGGCATTGTTATCAGGGGATGCAAATAATATTTTCATGTATTTTGAACCACCAGATTATCAAGGTGTGATCAGATGAACAGCAGACTCTTCCTGATCTGTGATGTGCTTGTTTATTTCACAGCCCCACTTCAATCAGGAAATATTGTGTCCTTAGTGATTTCTGACAATCACAGAGAAGGTCAAAATTGGACATAGACCCTGTGCAATGCAACAAGTATATTTGTGAAATGTATTTTAGAAGAGGCAAAATTAAAATCATCAATAACAAAACACCTAACCATAAGAAAAATAGACCAATTACAGAGCCCTTCAATGGGTATCAGCTCCTTCTGCAAGTCTAAAATGAGATCACACTTTAGGGATTCTGACTCACACCCAGGCCAATTCAGTATTTTAATCTAGTCAGCCTGTGCTCTGTCCTAGGTGCTAAGGTGAAGTGTGTGGGAAACAGAAAATGAGGAAGGCACAGCTAGCCCCTTGCAGAGCTCTGTGGCAGTGGACTGCCCCAGCCCTGCCCCCAGCTCACACCAGGTGCCTCATGCATGTGAGGGCTCAGCCATATTCAGAGCAAGCTCGTTGTCACCACTGTAAGAACAAATCCAGGCAAAAAGTAGGTCTGCTAGGTGTGCCAAGTGCCTGGATCGTTCTACACAAAAGGGCTTTGAGGAATGACTTCCAGCTCCCACGTGGCTCAGCCACCCCTTCTCCCTCTAATTCCCACCCCAAAGTTCTTCTCCTGCCCTGCCCACTTAGCTCCTGACTGAATTGACTAAGGTACTGGCTTATATAGGGCAGAAAGCGCAATATGTCAGCCCAAAACTGGGGCAAGCTGCTTCTGCCTTGGGGGCGTTTTCAATCCTTGCACCCTGATTTTGCCTCTCTGCTTGTTTTCCCCACGTGCCCCCGTCATGCCCCTATCTCTGGGAATGGAAACACCTGGCCAGACCCTGAGGCACTCTGGCCCCTCTGGTGTCCAAGTCACCCCTTGGCCCTGACCACTCCTCATAAACAGAGCCCAGTCCCTAAACCTCAGGCCACTCCTGGGACCTGGCATATACCAGCTCTCCTGGCACCTTCTCTTTCTGGCCTGAGGCTCAGAGAAACTCACTCCCACATCTGGGTTGGCCAAAATATAGCTAATATTTGTTAAGCACTTACTAAGTACCAGGCACTCTTTTAAGCACGTTGTATGTTTATTCAAGCCCCACAACAGCCCTAGAAAGTAGGTGTTATTATTACCTCCTTTTTATAAAGGAAATTTAAACACAGCAAGATTAAATCATTTGTCCAAGGCTATCAGCCCCAGAGCTTCAATTAGCCTGTTCCTCGTTGTGTCACCCAGGCTGGAGTGCAGTGGCGTGAGCTCTGCTCACTACAGCCTTGACCTACTGGGCTCAGGTAGATCACTTCAGCCTCCCAAGCAGCTGGGACTATAGGCCTGTGCTACTGTGCCGGGCTGTCTTTTTATTTTTTGTAGACAGGAGATTTTACTTTGTTGCCCAAGCTGTTCTCAAACTCCTGGCTTCAGATGATCCTTTTGCCTCAGCCTCGGCCTCCCAAAGTGCTGGGATTTTAGGCAGGAGCCACCACGTCCAGCCTAAAACTTCTTGAAGAAAAGTAGCTCCACAGTGATTGGTTAGAACCCTCTTGGCCATAAATCCAGAATGCTGACTGGGCCCCTTCCTGCCAACACTTTTCTTTCTGAAAACCTCAGAATCTTAATGTGATGGGAAGAGAAAATGTCATTGGGGGTGTTCCCGGGCTCTCCACTACTCAGCCGTCCCTCTCTCCACCCCATGTCCCTGCCTCGGTGTCCTGTTGCCACCCGTCTTCCTACACGAAGAGCCCTCATTCTCTGCCGCCCCAGGCCTTCAGCTGTTCTCCAGGCTCTTTGTTGTTACACATTATCATTAATGGATCAGTCCCCCTCACAAGGTTTCCAAATAGAGGCCTCGCCCGCCAGATCGTAAAGGTTAGGCCCGTGTATCCCAGGGGGCTGTGTCAGATGAGGAATTCTATTAGAAAGCTTTGCATCTGGAGTTTTCTAATGGTGCCTTCAGGCAAAAAAAATTAAAATTGAACCACCAACCAACAACCCTTCCCCGCCCCCACCACCCCTTCCCAGCTTTTCCCACAGCAAGCTTTCTGACTTGGTTAAATAGAATTCATTAATAAGCAAGGGGGAAAATCACTCCAGGCAGTTTACTCTCGAAAATGTAAACTGTTAAAACATTTTGTGGTTATAAGAATTCTGAAAATAATGTGTTGTTCTCTGGTGTTCAGTGCTCTCTCAGGATCGATTTTCTGACACACACAGGAAGCGTTGAGATGGTCGCTTCTAAGACCATTTAGTGCCCAGCATTTCTTTATGCTGGGGATGTATTTGGAAGCTTGAAATCTGGAGCTGTCATTTACTTGGGCTTCCTGTGTTTTCAGCTATCTTATATTTTTCCCTGAAAATATGATTGATTTCCATGAATGTGTGTAGCGTATGAGCAATCCTTGGTACTCTTACACGCACGAGATTTGTCCAGCCTTTCTCTCCTTCCCTCCCTGCTTCTCAGTTCCCCCCATATACTCCCCACCAATCTCTCTCGCTCTGTCTCACACACACTCACACAGACACACACACACACACAGACACACACATACACACACTGCGATGGGGGTAGTGTTCTAGAAAGTACCCAAGAAACAAGAGACAGGACTCTGGGAGGAGGGAACCGTGGAGCCTTCATTGCAGGGGGGTTCCCAACCTGTCTTTGTCTGAAAACTGGGCACTGGGCCAGCCTCAGCCCCACGGATTGCCACTCTTGGCCTCCAGCCCAGTGATGGATCTGACTGTCATTTCCCTACCCCCAGCGAGGCAGGAGGCACACTGAGAAGAGGACCAAGCAGGAGAACACAGAGCTTTGCCTGGGAAAAGGGGTAGGAGTGGCAACGCTGGAGATGGGACTCAGCTGGGGAGGTGGGGGACCCCTCCGGTCCCGGCCCGCCTGTCAGCTCCCGGCTCCTCTGTAAGAATCCATTATAACCAGCCAGGGAGAGGAACGACTCCGTCAGAAGATGGCACCAGGAGGCCAGAGGAGAGGCAGGAAAGCCGGGCTTTCTCACGTGGAACAATGAGCCCCTGGTAAACATCCATCTTATTTTTAAAACTCTGAAAGGGGGAGTCGACAATCTTCTTTGGGAATGAATTCCATAGTTGAATGCCCAGCACAAGCACAAACTTCTTGCTTACACCCAACTTAAATCACTTATGTAACAGATCGATCCCTATTTCTTTAAAATGTGTTGCCATAGGCAGGGAAATAAGGCTGACAACATTTGGAAGCTGACAAAGGGACAGCTTCTGTGAACTTAAGAAAACACATAAAAGATAATCAAAATGGCTGTAGGATTCTCCTGCTTTGAATAGGTGTTCTCTCCTCCACACTTTTTACATTTGGCCATTGTTTGTAAATGTATTTCCCTATATTAAATGTACGGCATGTCAGAGGTGTAACGAATCTGAAAGCTCATGTAGCCGAATTTCCTTCACCTTTCTGATGAGGAAATAGAGACTCAGGGAGGCCAAGAGCCCAGTCCAAGGTCACACAGGGAGAAGGGCTGGAGAAAGGACTGGAACCCAGACAAAGCAGGCCACTTTCTCCTCTGTCTCTTTCTCTCTCCTCCCTCTCTTTCATAACACCTTCCCTGCTTTTCTCAACTTCAACCTAATTTGAAAACTTTAAGGAAATATGTATTTCCGTCCGGGCTGCCCACTCATATGTTCTCTCTATTCATCTGTGTGTCAGTCACTAGACTATAAATTGTGTGAAATCACGATCCATTTGTTTTCTTCTCCATTGAATCCTTAAGATTCAGAAACAATAACTGAACCATAGTAGATCTCAACAAGTCTTTGTGAGTCGTGAATAAATTAGGGGAGAGTGATAATAATGTCACTATTGACATAGCACAATCAGAGAAAAAGAACAATCAGGAGGTAGGTTGCAAAGATGGTGCAAATGCCATCAGAAACCAGGTTTCGGTTTCATGGATTTTTCCCTTTGTAGTGAGTTGCAGGTATTGGTGCTTGTGGAAGAAATCTGAATGCATATCCCAAGAAGACAGGGAGTGGACAGGAGAAATTTGGTAACTGTTCAAAAGCCCATTTCACTCTAACGGGCAAGAACCTTTCAGTCTATCCACACAGTGACTAACATCAAGTAAAGGAGAAGCCTGTACAGATGCCAAATGAAAGCCTCGCCTGGTGAACACTTCTGCGTGTCAGGGTTTTGCTGCCTGGTCCTGAGTATCTTGAGGCTCACAGCCTTGTAGACTTCTCCACGCTGAGATTCACCACTTGCGGCATGGCTGGAAGTCCTGAGTGGTGTTCACCTAAGATTTCCAGCTCTCTGCTTTCCTGGCATGTGGCAGGGGTGCCCTGCCTGGTGCTTTTACAGCAGGCTGAGGCCGTGGAAGCAGATCGAGCCAGTGAGTTGTAAAACAAGCTTTTCGTTGCTGGTTCCGGAATTTGCAGAGATCTCTTTCCATTTGCCAAAGCAATGAGCCGTGTTCATGACAGTGGTTGTTACTTAGCCTGGTTTCCTGAGTGAAGAGACAGAGGGCAGGGCCATGCAATCAATGTGGATCAGCGCAAGGGAGGGAAAGGCTTCCTTATTGCAAGCCACATAGCATGACCGAGGCCGACAGATCCAACTTGTGAAGTAATTTAAGGAGGTTAATGAATGTGGCATTTAATAGTATTAAATTCTGTAAGAGAAAGTTATTCCTTCTTCAAATCTTTTGTGGTCATTCAGAAGAGTCCAGAAGAAGCCTAGTTCTGAGGCCGACGAGGCCTTAACAGATTTCCTGCCCACCTTCCTTTTAAACACAGAGCAGAACTTGAGCTTGGAGCTCAGAGTGCTAGGATTTCATTCAGTTGGTTTGTTTACACATTTTGTTTCAGAGTGACCTCTATTTATGGAATGTGATACTATGTTTTTGTTTTTGTTTTTGTTTTTGAGATGGAGTTTCGCTCTTGTTACCCAGGCTGGAGTGCGATGGCGCGATCTCGGCTCACCGCAACCTCCACGTACTGGGTCCAGGCAATTCTCCTTCCTCAGCCTCCCGAGTAGCTGGGACTACAGGCACGCGCCACCACGCCCAGCTAATTTTTGTATTTTTAGTAGAGACGGGGTTTCACCATGTTGACCAGGATGGTCTCTATCTCTTGACCTCATGATCCACCCGCCTCGGCCTCCCAAAGTGCTGGGATTACAGGTGTGAGCCACTGCGCCCGGCCCGATACTATGTTTTTTAAATGTATGGAATGTTATAAACTTTCCTTTGAAAATATATATGTTTAAATTAACTAACATTTCTACTGTGCTTACTACGTGACAGACCTATTTTAGGTTGTTGACATGTACTTATCTGTTTAACCCTCATAACAATCCTCCAAAGTCGTTGCTACTTTTGTCTCCACTAAATAGATGAGAAAACCAAGGCACAGAGGTTAATAAGCAGCCCAAGTTCCTCCAGTTAGTAAGTGATAGAGCCAGAATTCAAATCCAGATAGCCTGATTCCAAAATTGTATGCTGTGAGTTGATCTTTTAAAAATATTATTTCTCCTGTGGTTCAGTTGTTACCTACCCATAGCAAAAATTATGAAGATGGTACACTAATGACTGGACATTGGGAAACAATTATGTCCTCTTTTGTTGATCAGGAGATTTGGTTTACCCCCTGGTCCCAGGGTGACCTTTCACCAGACTCACCCACGTGTATTTCTGTTCAGGCCAGAGAGTGGCTTGCCTGCTTCCTGCACAGAGCATGCAGCACTCAGGAGCAGGAACGCCAAGCAAGAGTCTTCTATGTGGCCATAGAGGGCAGATGTATTTGTGAGAGATTGAAGAGAAGGGGCTATAGATGATCATATGGAAGTGAGTGAGTGAAATGTGTGTCTGAAATGTTTATCTTCAGAGATGTCCTCCTCCTAGAAGCTTTGGAGCTGTGGGCACCTGATCAATACCTGCGTGAGGCTCTTGCTGCCCACATACAGTGCCAGCTAGCTCCAGCTGTTCCCAGGCCTTCTCTGTTGAGAGAAATTAAAGGGGGCACCCTGATAGCAATCCACTGATTACAAATAGATATTTCTGTGCATTTTGTTTTAAGACTTTCAGCCCTTGGAATATCTTCTGTAGACTACAACTACTTCCATTTTTACAACAAAGAAATCGAAAATAAATTTTCTCTTGAAACTTAACTAGCATAGAAGACTCCAGTTTCTTTGTTAGGTTGCTAATGTTATTGGGAAGCTTTTCTTGATGAGATTATTGCAGCTTTAAGGCCGATATTCTGGCAGGGAGAAAAATCACTTCAAAGATCAATGGGTTTGAAAGGGAGCCTTACCTCAGTCAGGATGTACTGACTTTAACAGGAAAAGCAAGTCCTTCTGAGTCTCTGCAGTCCTCAGGGCATTTTGTTCTTGCTGTATCTTTTATGGTTGTGCTGCCTAAGCAAATGGGAGTAAGACTAGTGGTGTAAAAAATGCACAGAAGAGGCTCAGACTCATGTTATGCGATGCAACATTATTGGTGGTGGTGGTTGGGGGTGCGAAATCTGTATTCATTATTGATTAAACATAGGAACCATTAGTCAACAGACTGGTATCTCTTAGTCTTGTTAACTTTATCACCATTTCCTGGACAGTGAACCCAGTGAATCCTCTCCTATTACAATTTTCCCAATCAGCCAAGAAGATGATGTTAGTTTTATGTTCAAGGAGTTTGTTATTGTTCCTCTAAATAATTAGAAATTATGGGAACACATCTTCTCTTTCCCAATATTAAGAAAGTGTACGTATTTAGGCTATAGATGGCAGTGTTTCCACAAATTTTAATATGGCAATAGCTCTTAGAGAAAGCTTAGCATTCAGTTCTTCTGTAGCTTGCCGTGATCGTATAGTGGTTAGTACTCTGCGTTGTGGCCGCAGCAACCTCGGTTCGAATCCGAGTCACGGCAGGAGGGGAGAAGGTTTTTGGAAGAGGAAGAGACTGATCCCAAGCTGTACTGCGTCTAAACAACATTTGCAACCAGACATGCAATCATGAAAATCAATAAAACAGAAACCGCTACGAGTATTTTCAACTTTAGGGAGATGACATATGCAGAGTGACTTTATTAATGCACTAATCCTGTTGCAAGAGTGTTGTGTGTGGGGTTTTTTATTTGCATTGACGGGTAATATGATAAAACTGGAGTGTAGTGGGCATGTAATTATTATTAATTACAACTACTTAAGCTCTGCTTTGAGCAGACTCGTCAAGTCTGCTTGCTTTTGAGCCTTGCCAGGGCTATACAGTAATAACAACCCTGAATTATTTGGAAAGATGTCAGCAGTAGATGTGGAAATCCTGTTTAACCAGGCATGAATTGTTGTTAGGAGGGTTTTTTTCAGGATGACAGAGAGAAAATGAACTGTCCCTTATCAGTAATTGCAGGAAACATTTTGTTTCTATGATATGAACTGGCTGTAATTTAACTTTCCTGCATCATTGGATAATGTACGAAGCCAGTTGTTGCTCAAAACGAAAATCTCTGAAGTGGGCATTTGGGTCTGATAAAGGGCATATTATAAGTAGACAATGGAGCTCAAACAATAAATAATGTCCATATATGGCAAAAAAAATTTAATGACATTTTCCAAAAGACTGGGGTTTGTATTATAAGTGGTTAAATGTTGAATTAATGTGAGAAACACAGCTTTAATGGGCCTTTCTCCAGGACTTAAAAACATGAACAATACAGCCTGCAAATGTCAACTGTAAGTATGTTATAATGAGGTTTTACTGCTCTGAAATTATAGCCCACTATGTTTTAAATAAGGGGTCACTAGAAGGTGCTTTTTAATGCCCCTAACCCCCATCTCACAGGCAGCCTAGCAAAAATTCATATTTGTTATTTATGTAATACTAAAAATATTTTTAAATAAAGATATGTGCAGAGAGTAGAAACAGAATCTATCAGGTTCCTTGAGAGCCAGCAAATTCTTAGAAGTAATATTCTAGAAAAACTGCAATAAATATCTCTTTTCCCTTTCCAAAAAAAGATCAGTCTCTGATTACGGACCCAAAAATATTGGCCTCAGAGTATTATGAAGTAAGTGAAATGTGCTTATTTCCTCTTTCAGTACTCACTTTCAAGATCATGTTCTACTCTGAGGTCTCCTCTTCGTAAATATGGCGAATTCCCCAATCCTCACTCTTTGCCCCATGTCTCTCACAAATTCTGCTTCTCCTTCTCCAAAGAGTTTAACCTAGGTTTTGCCTCAAGTCTGCAAGTCGTTCTCAACTGCCTGGTACTAATACTGCTTCAAGAAGACAGATGAATTGCAATTGTTCTTATGTTAAAACAGAATAAGTCCACCCATGGTTATTTGTATTTTATTAAGAGGCTGAAAGTGCAATGAATTTCTCATTTGAAGATGGAGATTGTGTTGGTTACAAGCTAACAAAACAACATGTACTGATTTAGAGACAGTCATGTACCCAGGGAATGGGTGTAGCTGGGGCTCAAAAAACAAATGGAACTAGGGAATAAAAGATGGCCAGAACAGACTCTCTACATCTCACCCCATATTTCTTTCTGAATATTGCCTTTATTCTCTGAAACTGACTTCTACATGGCAAGAAACACAACAGCTGGCAGCAACTCCTGCCTTTTATATCTGAAGCACTGCCTCCAGCAGGAGATTGCCTTAGTTACTGGTCAAAAAATACTAGGGAAGGATCTGATTGGCTTAGCTTTGGTCAGGTGTCCATCACTGGACCAATCAGCTGTGTACGTGGGGATAGAGTTACGTAGCACAGAAGAGAGCCCTTCCCTTATCTTGAGGCCAGTCTCAGAGTGAGGGCGTGGGTAGTCCTGGAGACACCTCAGTTGTCTCCCTCAGAAGCTTTTCCCACTGCACTACTCAAGCACACCATTTGGTGGCTGTCTACTCCCACCAACTCATGAGTTTAGTTGCCAAACCACTAACATGTTTACTGCCTCGTGAAAAAGAATAGCAGTGGAGGAGGGGAGGTCCGAAAATGACAATTAGCCTGGACTCAACTTTGCGCATAGGGACACAGGGCAACTGCTTGGACCAGGGGAGCACTTCCTGTTTTCTCTCCTCTGTCTCACCAAGAGAGGCCTGTTTCCCCTGGATGACAGTGCTCCCAACTTAGCTAGGAAAGAGCACAAAATCTTCCTGACTCTGCCAAATGAATCAACTTGAATTTGGGCAAGTTGTCTAAGCTCTC
>NW_016107848.1:896782-907188 GCF_001604975.1 Cebus imitator | reverse complement strand
GAGCGGGGGATAGGGGAGATATTACCTTGAGAATTAAAAGAATAATGTGCAAACAAAAGCCACTTAGCACAGGAGCACATAGTAGAAATGCAACACTGGTGCCTAGTAGGCATGCAACAAATCAGATTTATTCTTACTATTTTAAGGCTGCCACGTGCCCTTACCCACCACTCCCCTCCATTGATGGACTCTCTAGAGTAAGTTTTCCATTAGGAAAAGGACTCTTCACCATTGATTTCAGAAGTTTAAAAAATTGTGATCAAGTAGACTACGAGCCAGGGGTAGCAGAAGAGTCAGGATCTACTGAGTGACCAGATCCTGTTCAAGTGTACAGTTCTGCCTGGCTCACTCTTCATGAGTTTATTGTGACTGAGGGTCATAATAACCAATGGTTATTTTCATCAACAAAGAGTTTGATGACGTTGGGTTTCCTTCTTGCTGTTGTTAAAATGTGTTTTTACTCTAAAACCAATACAGCATTGAGTTAGTTTTCAGAAATGTTAAAACCCAAGTTATGAGAAAAAAATTCTAATTTTGAATTACATTGAGAAATTTTCTGCTTTTAAATTTTGTAGAATCATTTGAAAAATATCTCAATGGCCCCATTATTTCCATGCCCCTATTGCCTGTATTTTATACCAAAGCCAATACCTGCTCAGGAAAAATCAGGGGAGACTATGATATAATTCTTTCAAAAACTGTCTCTCCAAAATATCAATTATAAAGCATTTCAGGACCAGGCATGGTGGCTCATGCCTGTAATCTTAACACTTCGGGAGGCCAAGGTGGATAGATCACTTGAAGTCAGGAGTTCAAGACCAGCCTGGCCAAAATGACAAATCCCCTCTCTACAAAAAATACAAAAATTAGCTTGGCATGATGGTGGGTGCCTGTAATCCCACTACTTGGGAGGCTGAGGCATGAGAATCACTTAAACCTGGGAGGCAGAGGTTACAGTAAACTGAGATTGTGCCACTGCACTCCAGCCTTGGTGACACAGTGAGGCTGTGTCTCAAATAAATGAATAAATAAATATAAAGAATTTCAGGGAAAAGTCAAGCCATTCTCAAACTAGTTTCCTTGACAACTCTTTAATGATGAAACATTAGAGAACAGAATCCTGATTTTTGTCATGTGGCATTAACAACTATAGTTTTCACCAGTTACATTGTCATACCCTGGATTTATTTATCCAAATTATAACATCATTTGCTCATTGAAAAGTCAGGAAAGCTCTTTTTTCTTCTCTTCCTAGGAGTCAACTACAATGGCAAGAGGAAGTCTTAATTCACCTATTATTTAATGTCCCTCATGTTGGTGTACCTGCAGTCAGTGATCTACTAGAGTTTGTTTAAGGAAAAAAAAAATTTTACCCATGTAACTGTAATTGAGTACCTGAATTAAAACTTCAGAATTACATATGCTTGCTTTATTACCATAAGCTATGGCTTTACCTAAATGCCTCTTTCTATTTTGCTCTCTGCAATATAGTGGGTCAGAGCTATCTTCTTAATCTCCACCATTAACCTATTGAATTGGAGAGGGTTTATATTCCAACATTTTCTATGCCTACATTTTAGTGAGTTTTCATAAATAAAAGAAATTAACATTTATTTTTCTGATTAAGTCATAAATTGAATTCAAAGTAAATTTGTCATAAAATGAATACTTTCTTATTTAAAAACCAACATCTATTCCCAAATTATGAAGAATGTTATTTTTTTTTAGCAATAAAAAATATGCCAATGCATAAAAAATGATTTATTATGCTAGAATCTGAATGGATGGAATTCACTTTCAGGGAGTACTGCTGGCCAGAGAGGTTGTTGCTACAGGCCCCACAGTAGCAGCCGTGGGGAGCGGGCGCTCTTGGAGCAGCAGTGGACCCAGGAGTGTCAGCTGGTGGTGACTTTGCGGAAAGAAAGTGCTTACCTTCCAACAGCTGCTGCCCTTTCCCCCTCAGGATCTGAGCATCGAGGGATGATGAAGGGCCTTCCCTCTGTAGTTCAGCCATGGGCAGCATCAGACACTGACAATTCTGCCAGTGCTCCTACCTGCTATAAGGTGTTATCACTTATCTAATAAATCACCCTTAAAGGCTAAAGATCTGTTAGCATGGCCTGGAAATGTGGGTCTTCCAGGGAGGAAGATTCTGACAAAAGCTAAATCTGAGAGAAAGCTTTTCTAAAGAGACCTGGATTCAGATCCTGCCTTTGCCACTCTTGACTCGACTTTGGACTTGACCTCTTTGTACTTTGGTTTCTTAGCAAAGCAGGGAGATTACATGGGCTAGATAAGGGGATGTATATCTGGTGTGAATCCTGATGACCACTACTCCCGTTCCTTTCCTTTCCTTCCCAGAGCCATAATCTTTGTTCTATGTTGTTTGTGTGGACTTCCCAGCATTCCAAAATCAACCAAAAATAACATGCCTTGGGTTGAGCCACTCTGATTGGCAGCAGCTGTAAGACACGCATGTCTTCACCTAAGCTCTGTTATTTGATTGCAGGTCATGAGGCCACTTCCAGGGTGAACTTGTGTGTTCCCTGTCCAAAGAGCCAGGCAGGAGGTCCCGGTCAAGATGCTCCAGGATAAGCGAAATTGCCACTAGATGGCGCTGCTTTTTGTAGTTCACAAAGACCAGGGGCTTTTCCTTTCCTTTTTTTTCCTCCGCGGATTCCTGGCCCAGGTGTCAGCATCCGGGATCCTAATCTTACCAGACCTTTCTATTTTCAGCATATTATCAAGATCTGAGGACCAAAAAGACCCCACCTACAATCTGGGGGAATTACCTCAACAGTGTTGTCTTTATCCAGAGGTGATTTTAAAAGAATATGTTGTATTTGAATGTCAACGTTCAAAGGCTTTGAGGCAGAAAATTCCATTTCAAAAGAAAGTGTGATTAATGAAGCCACATAAATCCCGTAGAGGCTGGAGCAATTTCAGAAATCACACCATACAAATCAAAGAAGCAGGTTTTTCTACATCCTCTCTCACTTTCTGTTGTTCTTATTTCTGCACCATCTCAACCTTTCCTTCCTTCTTTCTCTTTTGCAGTTCCTTGAATACATGTACCCACAATCTCCAAAACATAAGGGAACTTGATCAGAAATCCTAGATACAGCTAGCTTCAGGCTCTGGCCGGAGCCATTTCTCCTCATTCTTCCCCAGGGAGATTTAACGAGAGTTGAGGCTGTAGCAATCAATTCACACACCTCACTAATTGCTTATAAAATGGACTCAAATTCTGGAACTCCATTTGGCCCAGTCTTAACATGATGTCTTCCTTAAAGAAAATTCTAGGCCAGGCACGGTGACTCATATCTGTAATCTCACCACTTTGGGAGGTTGAAGTGGGAGGATTACTTGGGCCCAGGAGTTTGAGGCCAACTTGGGCCACATGGTGAAACCCCATCTCTATAAAAAATATAAAAGCAAGGCATGGTGGCATGTGCCTGTAGTCCCAGCTACTCAGGAAACTGAGGTGGGAGGATCACCTGAGCCTGGGAAGGTCAAGGCTGTAGTAAGCCATGATCACACCACTGCACTCTGGCCTAAGTGACAGAGTGAGATCCTGTCTTAAAAAAAAAAAAAAAGAAAGAAAGGCTGAATGAAAGATTAATGTAGACTAGACCTTTTCTAGAAGTGGCAGGGAAATTTTAGAGACTGTCCCACAAAGGGGAAAGTTATCTAAAAATCCCCTTTAGATATTTCTCTGTCTCTTTCAAATTTCCTACTTATACCAGCTGCTAAGTGAGCTGCCTACTCTCCTCTGAGTTCTCCAACCAGTGGCTCTTCTATTAGCTGTCTCCACTCCTGCATCCGTTCACACTCCCGTCCCATCCATGAGCATAAGCGCTCTAATCCTCGTGCTCAAAATACTCTTGGCACCTTGGAGAGGGTGATCGCCGCTGCCCAGTCTATGTCCGCTTCCAAGAATGAGGTCCTTATCCAGAGTAATAATGTATCAAGTTGTGTGGTGTAACATAGTGGGGTGTAGTCCAGTGATTGAGCTTATGAACTCTGGTGCCCAATTCCTGTGTTTAAATTTAACATCCATCAGTTACCTGCTGGGTGACTTTAGGAAAGTTACTTGGCCTCTCTGTATCTCAGTTTATCCTCATGTAAAATGTAGATGATAGCAGTATCTACCTAAAGGGTTGTCATGTGGACTGAATGAGCTAATATAGGGAAAGCACTTAGAAGAGTATCTGGTCCAGAGAAAGTACCTTACAAATATTCTCTATGAATATTATTATTATTACTACTGTTATTGTATGCCACACATGAAGATGGGTAAAGAGAATATAAGAATGAACAATATAGTATCTTTGCCTCCATGGAGCTGTCATGCTCATGAAAGAAATGGTTAAGTCAATCGGTACTTGCAATTCATCATGATAAGATTATGAAAAAGAAATCTACAAGTATAATAAGAGTATACATAGACATTTACCCCCTAGTTGAGAATCTAGAGAACACTCCTTTTTGACACTGAGACCCGAAAGGGGCCATGGAGTAGCCCCTTTCCAGAGACAGCTAGCAAAACACACATCTCTTATGGCTTTTGTGGGATAGGCACAAGCAGAAAGGAGGGAATCTTCTTCCCATTTCTGCTGGATCTCAGCATGGTTCCCATGCAGTGAGACCTGAAGGGAACTCAGCTCCATTTTGCAACTTGAGAGCTTTGCATCTTCAGGAGATGTAAGAGGCCCCCAGGCAGGGAAGTAGGATTATTCCTGAGCAACATGACATGAGAGGGGCACATATCAAAGTGGTCAGAGGAGGAGGATACAAATGAATTTATTTCTGAATGTCCTTCCAGGTGCTCATGGAAAAATTCAGGCATGTCTTCAGCTAGAGGAATGGTTGGAGGAAGGGCAGACGTTTGGTAGGCTTGATGAGCTGGTTGGGACAGAAAAATATAAAGACTTAATGAACATTGGGAAAGTAAGGTTTTCTTTTTTTCTGCTTTTAAGGAATCATAAGACATCCAGTTTGATCAGTTACCAAACATATATTACATGTTTGCATTGTATGAAGCACCATAAAACATAAAGATGCAGCAATGAAAACAAAGGTTCTCAATGAGCTTGCAGTCTATAGGAGAAAATAGACATGCAAATCAGTTCACTTATAATCCAACAAAATGTGTCATAAAGGTATGAGAAAAGCCTCCTGGGAACACAGAGGAGAGTATGAAAGCCGCAAAGGCATGCCGCATGCATCTGCCTGTAGAGCCACAATGGTGGAAGGGCACAGAGCGCAGGGTGAAGACAGGGAAAATTATGGAGTGATTAGTAAGATGATCATGCTATAAACAGAGGGCTCTGTTCTTTCTTTAAGCCAAGAATTGCCATAGAAATTTCAGAATCTTCTTGAGTAACAGGTGAGGAGGATTTGGGAACACTCAAAGGCAGGACCACACCTTCATTCTGCCAGTTACCTGTGTCTCCCACATTTCCAGAAAAGGCAGAGTAAAATGAAAGTAACTGAATAGAGATAGAAGAAGTAAAGAAGAAAGGACATAGACCTATGAAGAAAAGTAGCTCTTGTCAAACTCTTCAGGGAAGACTCGTTTTTCTTCCTTTAATCAAAAAGAAACCTTGGTGAGCTTCTCCCTAGAGCATCTACTGAGGTGCAGATCCTAAGCATATTTCATTCAGTCAGTCCTTTCAACTATCATTTATTGAATGCATATTATATTAAGGTGCTACTCTATCTGTTGGGAGGAAGATGAATGAAACTAGGCCTCTGTAGTGAAGTAGCCTATGGTCCAATCAACCAATAATCATAGTACCACAAAATAGTGTGGTAGTACCACAGGTTTTGGTATGCTGTAGCAGTCCTGCAGTTTGAAGGAAAACAAGTGCCTGGAGATTAAAGTGGTGCCATCTAAGCTTCAGTGAATACCAAAAAAAAAAAAGAAAAAAGAAGAAGAAGAAAAAAAAAGATGTAGCAATGCTGAAATTTAAATCACACTAAAATTCACATAGGCAGAGAAAATGTAGTTTCTTATATATGTTTTTTTTATATATGTCTCAATCATTTCTGTCTCTTTTCCCCAAATCTCTATAAGAGGGCATCAGATGCACAGCTGGGGCAAGCAGCAGGGCTCACATGATCTTGTAGAGAGTGAAGTGAGGGGTCAGAGACCACACAGTGCCCCTGCTTTGCCGTCGATTTCTGCTGGTATAAATACTAAAGGCAGGACTGGCAGACCTTGTGTGCCGGCTTCTCTCACCTTGGTCAGCGTCTAATGACCCTTCCTGGCTGACTCAGACTCCTCATTCTGGTTCTCTGTGACAACCTTGTAGAGCAGTACCACTAGACCTGTCTGTCCCCAAGCAAGACTAGTTGACAATTCATCTGTCCTTGAGTGCTGTGGAATGCCTGGTGTCAGCCAGACCATAGAGAAACCTACAGCTGAGCAGTAAAATGAAATTCCAAATACTTTGTCCATGCCAGCAGCTAAACCCAAGGCCTCCTGTAGGAATCGAGTACCTCTATATTTACTCACTTCTCCTTCCTCGTCTCTAGACCAAGGAGGGGAAATTGGAACAGAGCTGATCAATTCACTTTCCACCTTTTCTTGCCATAATTATCCTCCTAATGTTGCCAGCATAGAAGAAATGGGCTTCCCTCCCTCCTTATTCTTCCTGCCTAGATGTCCCTCATGTAAAATTCTGTCTGGCCCACCAGATATATCAGACTGGAGCTAAAGAAAGTTTGAGAAATCCTTTCCCTCTCCATAGAGCCTGTTTCACCTGCCTATTGTCCTGTTCAGAATGTTAAGAACCCACCCTCAGAGCTCTGCCTCAGAGTCAATAAGACCCATGGCTCCAGCCTCTGAGAGTGAGCAGTAGAACAATAACCGAGGAAGGAAATTAAACTCATGTCCTTAATATCTGCAAAGAGTGCGTCACTTTTAAGATAATAGAATTGCATTTCTTTGTCTTCTAATTGGGTAGTCCAAGGAATGTCGTTCTGCAGGTCGCCCTCCGTAAACTGTGGCAAGTGTTTCAAGCTCAAATATGTTTAGGGAATGCTGAGTTAAACGGAGGTAAATAGGTTAATTTAATGTGAAATCATCAGAGCCTTTAATATGCTAATATGTTCTCTGAATTCCCATATGCTGTTTCCCAAACTTATTTGACCCTGGAATGTTTTTTTTCACTTCTCCTAGAAACAGTGTTCCGCAGAATACAGCAGAGAAAAAGGCTGAAAATCCCTTGACCCTAGAATCATCCGTTGCTACGGTTCTTCTTCGTAAGGGAGCAAAGACAAGTGGCTGGGGCACAAGTATTGCTATATCTGATTTGTTTCCCATGTAGGCCCCTTCTTTACTCCCTTGGGCCTGTGCTTATTTTTTAACTTAAACAGCTGTGGGATTGGTGTTATGAGCATGGAGTACCTGGGGGTTAGACAGAGAGACTAGTGCTTCTCTCAGTGTAAACAAGCAAGCATACCCAGTCCCCACCCCTTGCCAAAAAATTGAGAGATAAAAGGACTAAATTCCAGAGCTTCTCTGGGAATTCTCTGGTGGAGATGCATGTCGACCTGGGTTGCCCTTGTGAAGGATGGGAAGTGGATGATGGGTCATGGTTAAGGAATGCAAAATAAAGATCTTATGACTTTCAACATAAAAATACATATGGTGTAAGATTACTGTACAGTTCCCCACAATCAGAAAGAATGCAAATATTCCCTGCATGGTAGGAACAAGGAAAACAGAATCTGAGTAGACAGAAAATTGGGATCAACAGGAAGAGTCTGGCCAAACTACTTTGCAGAGAGTATAATGATCTTCAAATAGGTTCCCTAAAAGGGGCATTACCTAAGAAAAAATAACCAAAACTCAAGGGACATAGATGAGTTTTTAGGGAGGACAATGATGGATGAGAGGAAATGGCAGGAGAAAACTAGAGACAGCCAGGATAATGGGCCCAGTGACCCTTTTACCTCCTCAAACTTTTCTTCTGTCCTGTGTAAATAGAGAAGAGGCCTGATGTCATGCAAAGTAAAAAAGAGGCAAAAATTGATATTTCATGTGCAGCCACATGTGGGCTGAAAGTGTAACTCATAAAGCAAAAAATCAGTCCTCTTGCTCACATCTCTGTGTAAGAGGGCTTGATTTACACGTGTAGCTTTAGCATGAGAAAACATCTGAGCACACAGGAAAACAGCAGGGAGTTCTGGGGTTCCAGAAGAATCAGATATTACTGGCCACTCCCTGCTCCCATGGATAGGAGCAATAAACCATCCTTAAGAATGAAGTAGAAGACTATTTTTTGCCCCTGACCTGATTACCACTCTCAGACTTTTCCTGAAAATAAAACATGATGTATGCATTATTTTCTAAGTCAATCAAAATTAATTAATGGTAGCACTCAATTAAATTGCTAAATATTGTTACTAGCATGTGGCATACTTTTTTTACAAAAGGGTCTAATAGAGATAGAAGTGATCATTTGAACTGTTATGACTCCATATCGCTCTGAAAAAATAAAAATAAAAGCTACCTATATCAAGGCTGTTGTTATTGAAAATCCCGAACTGTAGGAACACTTCATCTTCCTCTAGGTGGAGGCGGGGAGCCTCCGTGTTCGTCATTGTTTTACCTGCCCAACATCCTCCTCGCCCTTCTTCCCCCTTTCATCGTCCCCCACGGCGCAGGGCTGTGGCCGGCAGGGCTGGGAACACAGCACTCTACATCCTCCTCAGTTGCAGAAGTGGTCACTGGACTCTAGTTGGGAGGATTTTGTACCATATTCTTCTAGCCAAAGAGATTAGTCCAAGGTGTGGACACATGACCTATGCTGAGCCAATCTGAATTCTTCCTCAGAGAGTCTTGAGTGGAAAGTGAGAGGATATTGTCTCAAGACTGGCCCTTTCAAGGTTTGGTTTTTATAAGCCTGTTGGCCTTTAAGCCTTATTGCCTTCTGAAAGTAATTTAAGCTAGATGCTTATCATGTGCAATTGAAAGACTTCCGACTAATACAGGGGCCTTGGAAGAATGAGAAAGGAGCCTTACTTTTTTTTTTTTCTGACTCCATAAGAATACTTAACAGCAGGCACAGAAGCACCAGGCCAGGAACATCATGGTGAGCAAACATGGGCTCCAGGGACGTTCCGGGAGATTATGGCCTTTTGGGAAGAACAGCACTCACGGGCTGCTAATAATTAATAAATTTCAACTGATCAATATTCTATAAGGAAAAGTAGCCAATAACCAGAGGCCTAGTTTCTGGGGGAAAGATAGGAAAGTTTCTATAAGGATCTGACAGTCTGAGGCCTGATGGGGGGCTGTTAGTTTCATTTTCCTGGGTCAAGATCTCCTTTGTCATGTTAAACCTGCATAGCATGGTGGCGACTTCCATTTTAAAATGTCTTTTCCTCACTAACTGAGCTAACACTAACCTGTTTATATGATTAAATTAGCGGTAATATAATTACTTTTTCAGTACTTTTTAAAACTTCTTGTGACTGCATTAGAACGCATAAGAGAAACTTTTGGTCAGAGTGAAATGAAGTGCTAGGTAGAAAAGCGAGAAAAATAGCCCTCAAGGAAAAAAAAAACAGCAATTCTAATTCTTCTCTCATGAATCATCTTTGGAGTCTTGAATATCTATTAAAATTTCTGACATATCTGTAGATTTCTGCTCAATCATAAATCATGAAAATATAGAAGAATTGGGTGTGTTTGGTACAAAGAATATGCACTTTCATTGAAAGTGAATTCTATAAAGGTGTATAAAAGTGAATCTGTGCTGCTATGCAAATTAGCACTGGGCCAATTCTAGTGTGGCATCCTTTGCTTTGTTGAAATGTATCCAGCTGTGATGGATCCACTGTCCATTGGTTTGTAGCAGGTAATTTACATTTGTCAACTTTCATTTGTATGTAGATAAGATAACTGACAGTGAAAGCCCATCTTCTTATCTTTCTCAATGGAAGAGTTAATCTGATTTACCATTTTCATGATGTATGCTCTTCGTTCCTCTTCAGTATCTTCAATTCCAGGTAGTTTTTTAGTGATTTGTTGTGTTCCTGCTTTTACATCTTATCTCATGAAGGAACATATACACTCTATTAAATTAGATCCTAGGGCTTCTAGCCCTCCTAAGCCTTCCTCTACCATACCCCAAAGCATCTCATCCAGTAACTAATATTGATAATTATTTAACAAATCTGTATTGAGCTAGACACTGTTCTGGGTCTTAGAATTTAGAAAATAGATGTTCATTTCAATTAATGTGATTATTATTTATCTCATTTAATATTTGATAAGAATTGCCATCTGGAAAGAAATGAAGAAAAACAGGAAGGAAGCAAGGAAAAAAGGGACCTGTCTCTTTATGAATGCTACAGTTTTTCCCATGGTATACATGTTGGTTTTTTTTTTT
>NW_016107848.1:880006-894962 GCF_001604975.1 Cebus imitator | reverse complement strand
TTTTAACAGTGCTGCTAGCTGTATAAATATTTTACAGTTCCCCTATGAAAAGTTTCCAAGGGGCCCATGTTGAGGGAAAAAAATCTTTGAAAGGATTTTTTCCATAGCAATTAAAACCTTTCAAAGCACCGAGAGCTCCCCAGTCCCACTTTAGTGCAACAAACCTCTATTTTTTTGCCCAGTTTGGATGGCTCCGGGTCTGAAAATAAGCCAGCCTCTTTGTTTGGTGACTTTGTGGGTTGCCGATAGACATTTGGAATTTAAATTCATTAGATACATGGCAGAGCTGTGGATGGAGCCGGGATGGATTTAGAAATGCTGTGATCAGAAAGTCTAACCCCTATTTCCTGTATCTCATTTACTGGGGTAAAATGACTATAAATCAACCTAAAGCTCATTTTAGCTCCCCAAATGAAGTCAAATGTACACTTTGACTTATGCATATACCATTTTTAGTTAACGCACCAATAAAAATAATTGTGCAAGCCTAAATTTGGAAGTGTTCCCAGCGTTTATGACAAAACTTAATAAAGCCAGGCACATTGAATGTAATATGGGAATTTTATTGAAATGAAATTAGTCCATCATGTAAGCTCCACGTTTTCCTAAGATTTCTTGGACTTCATGTGAGAGCTCTCCCGGGGACCTAATAGGGTCCTGCAAAAATTCAAGCCCAGTCGGTAGAGACACAGGGTTCACACACAGACTCTGCAGTGGGTAGGATGGTGCACTGAGTTTCCATGCGGCAAACCACACACTTCTCCAGGCATACCCCTACTCTCTTCACCCCGGGTCTAATCAGCAGATATATTGTTGTGGTTTTACTCAACACACAAGACTCCTAGAGAGATGGGGGTGGGGGTTCATTTGTAATTCTAGTAACAGTGGTATGTGCCAGAAACCTATTATGTAATTTCCCTGGGGAAACAGCATGGTAGAAGACATTGTGGATGTTCCTATAGTTTGGTTGCCGAACTGTTTTTTGGGCATGAAAGCCAGGGGGCTGAGAGATGCTTTTTTGGCTGCTCACAGGAGGAAGAAATATTTATTTCTTTGAAATGTAGGATTGAGGGTAGTGGTGTAGGGACAAGAAGATGTGAATAAAGAAATTCAAGTTCTGATGTAGATTATATTTCATGTACAGTGCTCCTCAGACTTTAATGAGTACATAAACACTTTCTGGGGTGCTTGTTAAAAAAAATGTTCCTAGGCCCTACCTCAAGTGATTTTAATTTGTGACACCCAGAACTATACCTAAGAAGCTGCATTTTAAATAATACCTCAGATGATTTGACAGCAATAGTCTAAGGATCTCAGTTTAACAAATACTTCTATCTGGTTAGTCATCAACAAGAGCAAAGAAACTTCAGTATCTTTAATAAATGTTTGTTTTTGAGGTGTTACCATGTGCTGAGCATAGGGGAATGTCTTCCGGCCCATCTACTTCACTGCATTTGGACCACCATCTTGGTAGGTGTCTAGCTGATTTTTTTAAAAACTCAGGGGACAGATACAGTTATGATGAATGTGTTCTGAGAAATGCATCATTAGGCAATTTCATCATCATGTGAACATCACAGAGTCTGCTTATGCAAACCCAGATGGTGTAGCCTGCTATACACCTAGGCTCTATGGTATAGTCTGTTGCTTCTAGGCAGCAAACCTGTACAGCATGTTACCATACTGAATACTGTAAGCAGTTATAACACAATGTTAAGTATTTGTGTACCTAAACATATCTAGGCACAGAAAAGGTACAGTAAAAAAACAGTATAAAAGCTTTAAGACTGAGCACACTGGCTCACGCCTGTAATTTCAGCACTTTGGGAGGCCAAGGTGGGCAGATCATGCGGTCAGTAATTTGAGACCAGCCTGGCCAACATGGTGAAATCTCATCTCTGCTAAAGACACACACACGCACACAAAATAAGTGGATGTGGTGGTGCACATCTGTAATCCCAGCTACTTGGGAGGCTGAGGCAGGAGAATTGCTTGAACCCAGGAGGTGGAGGTTGCAGTGAGCTGAGATCGTACCATTGCACTCCAGCCTGGACAATGGAGCAAGGCTCCATCTCAAAAAAAAAAAAAAAAAAAAAGATTTAAAAAATAGTACCTATATATGATATTTCTCATGAATGGAGCTTGCAGGCCTGGATGTTACCCTGGTGAGTCAGTGAGTGAGTTGTGAGTGAATGTGAAGTCCTAGGACTTCACTGCATACTAGTGTAGGCTTTATAAAGACTGTGCACTTAGGCAACACTACATTTATATCAAAATTTTTTCTTTCTTCAATAATAAAGTCATCTTAGCTTCCTTGTAACGTTTTTACTCTGTAAACTTCATTTTTTAAACTTGTTAACTGTTTAGTAATAACACAGCTTAAAACACATTGCACAGCAGTACAAAAATAATTCTTTATGTTATTCTGTAAGCTTTTTTCTGTTTTAATTTTTTTCTTTTATTTGTAATTTTTTTGTTAAAAACTAGGACACACACACATTAGCCTTGGCCTACACAGGGTCAGGGTCATCCCATCACTGCCTTCTACCTCCACCTCCTGTCCCACTGGAAGTTCTTCAGGGGAAGTAGCACACAGGGAGCTGTCTCCTCCTATAACAATGCCTCCTCTGGAATACCTCCTGAAGGACCCGCCTGAAGCCATTTTACAGTTAACTTTTAAAAAATAAGTAGAAGGAGGTGTATTCTAAAATAGCAATAAAAAGCATTGTAGATACTAGGCGATAGGAATCTTTCAGCTCTGTTATAATCTATGGGGTCATTACGGTACATGCGGTCTGACAACCTAAATGTTGTTATGTGGTACATGACTATATTTCATGGCTTTGTTTTATGCCCTGTTTTAGTGCTTAATCACCATTGCTGTTAAGACTTTTTGTTCTTAGGTTTATACAAATTTCTTCTTGCTGAAATTCAAGCCCATTTCTCTCTGGTTCTTCTTCAGAAGGGATAGAGACTATCTGACTAGATAGTGTCTTAATAATAATCCTGTATGTATTTAAAAGACGTTAGAGTTATCTTCCCTACTAACCCACAGGCAGACAGATTTGCTCATGGTTCAGTGGCCAATTTCCATCTGTAAGGCTTCAAACCATTAGGTCCAAAGATGGCAGAATTAGGCCTGTACCATACGTGGGTGCTTCCTCCGATTACCTTCCCCAGACCATCTTGGCGGGACTTGAGGGATTTAAGGAGGTATTTTTGGACACTGACATCATCATTCCCACAGTCCATATGGAGAGAGTAATTATCTTTTTGACCTTCTCTTAAATGCAGTTCTTTCTACTTCCCTTCATTTTCCCTAAGCTTCGTGTCTCTAATTAACAAACTATCAAACTTCTAGACCTCTTGGGCTAGAACAGAAGATGAACTGGAAAATTTAAAGGGAAATTGAACAATGCCTTTTCCTCTTGGTGACAGCATTAGACAGCCTCTGAGGTGGCCTCCTGCTATTCACACTTCATGTAATCACCTGCCTTTGACTGTGGGCAGGACCTGTGACTTGTTTATAGTTGATAGAATGTAATAGAAGTGATGGAATGTCATTCATGTGATTATGTTATATGGTAACATAATATACGGTATAAGTCATGTGTTGCATGTTATGCCTCATATATAAGACTTTGTCTTGCTAGCAGAATTGCCCCAGAGACTCTCCTTGTTGGCTTGATGAAGTAAGTGGTCATGATGAGAAAGTGCATGTGGCAAGCAACCAGTACCAGACCGATTATCCTTAACAGTTATATTCCCTGTGTCAATAGAAATGAGAAGGAAATGAATGAGTCTGAATTTTAAATTCATCATTTTCTGTGTTCATTTATGGTGTGGGTCTGTGGTCACTGAGCCAAACATTGTAGGCCCCTCTAGGAGCTGAGGGCAGTCTCTCAATAGCCAGCAAATGGGGCCCTCAGTTCAGCTGCAAGGAAGTCAATTCTGTCAAGAACCTGAGTGAGCTTGGAAGCAGGTTCTTCCCCATTCAGGCCTGCCCATGACAGTGCAGCCTCTCTGACAGCCTGGTTGCAGCCTTATGGAATCCTGAACTAAAGACCCAGCTGAAGTGTGTTCTGACCGCCTGCCTCACAGAAACCGTGAGATGATAACTGTGTGGTGTTTTCTTAAGCTGTTAAATGTGCGGTGATTTATTAGTCAGCAAGAGAAAACTAATAGAATGGCCATTTGATTTGGCTTGTCTGGAAGTGTGCAGGGAAGTATACAAAGATTTTTTGAGAGAAGACCTCCCAAGAAACATTTAGCCTCAGTGTCAGGCTGAATAAAGGACCTCCATATTTATATACTTGTAAATATTTTGGACCATGCTTAAGATCTTCTATAACATTTGTATAAAAGCTATTTTCCCTTTAAAATGAATAATAAATGTAAGAACAATTATCATTTACTGAGCATATTCTGTATGCTTTGGAGTGCTTTGTATATACTAATTCATTTAATCCTCTTAACCGACCCATAGATAGGCACTATTATGAACTCTGTTGTACAGATGAGGAAGCTGAAGCACCAAGAAATGAGGCCATCTACTTATGGTCATAAAATATTAAACAAATTTTCCAAAAACAAAAAGAATAGAAAGTGAGAAAGGCTTTTGTCCTTTTGGTATCCAATTATGTCCAGTTACATTTCCATGTATCTTCATTTTTTTTTTTTTTTTTTGAGATAGAGTCTCGACTCACTGCAACCTCTGCCTCCTGGGTTCAAGTGATTCTCCTGCCTCAGCCTCCCAAGTAGCTGGGACTACAGGTGTGTACCACCACGCCCAGCTAATTTTTTTATTTTTAGTAGAGATGGGGTTTCACCATGTTGGCCAGGCTGGTCTTCATCTCTTGACCTCATGATCCACCGTCTTGTCCTCCCAAAGTGCTGGGATTACAGGCGTGAGGCACCACGCTCGGCCCATATCTTCATTTTTAGAATTCTGTCTAGAGATTTTGGAAACGGGACATGGCATGTGCCTCACTAGACTTCTGAGAGGGCCTATATAAATACCTCAGCTATTTTCACTAATAATTATAGTAAGTACTGAGTAGACATAAGTGAATCCTTTAGTAAATCTGCAAAGCTGGAAATGGAGATGTTCAAACCCTTGAGCCAAATAGGATTTCTACAGGCACACTCAACTGGACAAGTTATTTGCATGTTATTTCTATTTGTCTCTATTTTAGTGGCTTTTTTCACTGTATTTTTCATTTTGTTACTATTATTTTGAAGTAGAAACAAAAGACTGAGCCTGACATGGTCAATGGATGCGCCATTTTGCGGCTCTCTTAGATCATACTGTTTTATGCATCCTGAAATGATATTAAATTGCCTTTGGAAAAATAGCTACACCATGTCCCAGGCTGATAGGAAGCCTATGATTTACCTTTTTTTCTACAGGCCTTAAATGTAATCAAGCGTTCCCAAATTCTACTTGCAGCCTTGTTATTTCCTTTGGCCTTAAGAACCCATTCACATTCAGCCAACATGTTTTTAGTGAATGCCAGGAGGTAATTACTAGTGTCTTCACTTTATAGATCAAAAAAATCCTGAGACTCAGGAAAGCATAATTCTCTGTGGTTTAACAATTAAAAATAACCAATGAGGAACCTGAAATCAAACTATCCTGTTTCATGCTCAAGGCCCTGTTGACTATCTAACAAACTGAGTGCTATGTATTCCCTTTAAACAGGTTCTTAATGACAAATGACCATGAGCTAGACCATGCATGCTTATTCTACTCCTCATTGTGGAGCATGCAGAAAAATGAAGTAAAATTATTTACATTTGCCTGATTGTGTGCCCCAAAATGGTGCGATTTTTAAGCTCACTGGGAAGGCTCCTGCTGCCCCAAGTGTATCCTCCATTGCTATCTCTGCCACCGGAGACTTATTCCATTGGATCTGGAGTCTTTGTGCTCCTCATAAGTTTGATTATGAATCTAACAGATGGAGAGATCACAGAGCATGATGGGAAGGCAGTTCAGAGCCACCCAGAGGTTCTTTGAAAGCCTCCTGCATATATTCTTCCAGTTAGAGATGGCAGTGCCAGTTAAAGAGGTGTGATTTGAGGGAAGGAGGAGGGTAGGTTTGTACTGTGGCTCTCCTGGAGTGGGCAGGGCTGAGCCCTGAGGTGGAGGTGCCCTTCCTAGAACCTTGTAACCAGACACCATCCCACTTAGAGGAGTAACTGAATTTTTAGCCTCCTCTGAATAAACATTTTTTTGAAGCTCTTAAATAAAATATAAAAGCCCCCTATCCCCACCTCTACTTTTGCTTTATCCCTGGGTCTAGTTTAATTATATATCCCATGCCCTGAGTGCTCCCCTCTGGGGAGTGCCTCCACAGTCTGTGTCTCTTGTGTCTGGGGAAATGGAGAAATTCTTCCTTCTCCCCCAGAGGCGGCCTGGAGTAAGCCACCCCAGCTGCGACCCTCCTCTGAGTCCTGCTTATGCCCCAACATTCCAGATCACATTTTCTGGAAGCCCCACAGCCAATGAGAAGAAAGTAGGACTTGACTCATGGGGAATTTGGGAGGATGGTAGGGAGGTCAGTCGCAGCAGCAGAAGAACGGAACTTCGTTTTGAATCTCTCACACCTGGAGACAATAACCCGATTTGAACACTGCTAACTCATTCCTTAGCTGGTAGGTCTTCTGGTGCTCTCTGAAACCATGCCCATTATCTCATTTGGCTTTATTCATTTGTTCAATGACATTTCCTGAGTCCTTACTCTGTGCCAAGCACTACTGTAGGTACTGGGGATACAACAGTCAACTGGATCCCTTTCCTCAAAGCATAAATTGTTCAGTGAAAGAGTCGGACACAAGGATGAGTGATTACAATCTAGAACAATACATGATATGGGAATGCATAGGACAATCTAAGACCATATATAAGTACTTTATTGCTGCATTACAAATAAACTCCAAACTTGGTAGCTTAAAACAATAAATATGTATTGTCTCATACAGGTTCTGAAGGTCAAGAGTCAGGGAGTAGTGTAGCTGGGAGGTTCTGGCTCAAAGTCAATCACGATATTGCTGTCAACGTGTCAGCCAGGGCTGCAGTCATCTGAAGGCTTGGCTGGGGCTGAAGGATCCGTTTCCAAAAAAGCTCACTCGTGTAGCTGTTGGCCTCTGTTCTTTACCGCATAGGCCTCTCTTTGGGATGCTCACAGCACGCCCTGCCCTACCCTCCCCACCAAAACAAGCAATCTGAGAGAGAGGCAGACAGAGGGAAACCACGGTGTTTTTCATACCTAGCCTCAGAAGTGACTTCCCATCACTTCTGCTGTACTCTATTGGTAAAAGACCAGCCCTGATACACTGTAGGAGGGAATTACACAGGGCATAAATACCAGGATGGGGGTTTATTGGGGATCGCCATGGAAACGGTCATCCTCATCCAGTCTAGATGTATGAGAGAAGGACCCCAACAGAAACCAAGGCCACAGGAGGGAAAGAGTTCAAGTCCTAGTATCCTTCCATAGTCCATGAAGATACCGACCTTTGCAAGGTGTCAAAGATAACAGAACTCTGACAGTAGACTAATCTCAGGGACTGATTATCCTTAACAGTTATATTCCCTGTATCAATAGAAATGAGAAAGAAATGAATGAGTCTAAATTTTAAATTCATAATTTTCTGGGTGCATTTGTGGTGTGGGTCTGTGGTCACGGAGCCAAGCACTGTAGGCCCCAGAGCACAGGAGAGACCTCATGTGTTTAGGAAAGCAGAAGCTGTTTTGTGTCAAAAATAGTGGCATAGGGAGGGTGGTGCTCCCCAGGAGAGCAGGAGAGCATCTTCCGGAAGACCCAAGTGTACTCTCTCTGCTCATAACCTTCAACCTCTTTGTTTTCTCTGAGTCAGTCTTAAGTTCCTTCCACCGCAATTGAAGGCAAGGCTGATTTTAAAGTACTTTTTCATTTCCCTTTTATTTTTAGGAGATTACCAGAGGCAAAGATAATCATCCTCTGATGAGCTGTAACTTCCCAAATCTCCTAATGTCTTCTATCTTATTCATACTAGCTTACTCTGTCCTTTGCATTAACATTAGGACCTTTTTAATAAATGATGCAAAATGTAAGACAATTGATACACAGTATAACAGGGCCCAACATCAGGACTCAGACAACGGAAATATTGGCTACAATGGGACAAAATATTAAAATATGGAGCTATGAAGTAAAATGCAAAGATTGCAGACATACAATATGCAGAATCTGCTTGGTCATTTGGAAAACAGATTTTTTGGGGGGGAAAGTTTTTTTTGGAAAATGGTAAGTATCAAGAAAGAAACTCAGAGAAGGGTAGGATTGTCTCATGTCACTTACTGTATTTTGATGCATGGTTTAATTTTAAACCTTAAAATGACTTGACATTGTTACAGATGTTAGAAACCTGGCCCCCACCCCCTATATCTGAGGACATAAAAGACATTCTTGTAAAAGACACAGTGTATATGAAAAGGTTAGTAGTACTTAAGTTTGGGTGATAAACTTTGATCAGTGTTTCAAATGATGATTTGAACGTTCATTCTTTTGCTTTAACATCAGGTTTTAACATCAACTTTTCATATCCTAAATCCCTAATTAGTTATTTTTCTTAACCATCTGTTCTTTTAAATGTTTATAGTACCTTTTCTTATCAGACTGAAGATATTAATTATATTTCAAGTCTAATTATATGTTAACTGGTTTCTTGAGACGTAAGTTCTTTTCTTTTTGTGATTGTTGATTTGCCTTCCTCCTTTCCAGCTATGTTGTTTTAGAGGAAGAAGCTACTTAACTTTTCTTTCTACTTTTTCAGCATAAGTGGGGAAATGTGAGCTGTGTCATAGTCGGTATTCTAGTGGCTGGCCTTCAGAGTGTTGCTGCTCCCCTTTCCTCATTGGGCACTGCCCTGTCTTTTCTAACCCTAGAAGTGCTCGCTTTAAAGAAAGAGGCCCCCTCACATCCCCCGTTGCTGCTGCCTGGGCCAGGGGTGAAGGATGGCATGGGCAGGCATTGGCATTCCTAGATGTCCTACTGTAGCACTGCAATCCAGCCTTGTGGCTGGTTGTTTGTGAGCCCTCCCCTGCTCCCAACACCCTTCATCTCTAGGCAGGGAGCACCAGCTCTTTGCTGAGGCTGGCTTGCACCTGCTCATACGAACAGATAGTTCAATTTTCAGGAAATTTGCCAGCCAGTTGTTAAACCTAGCTATTATTAAAAATTAAATTGTATAAGCTTATAATTAAATAAATTATATCAAAAAGCAAGCTAATAGATACTCAAAACTCATCACTTCCTAGTTATTTGGTTGTATGTTATTATTATTCATGTTATTGAGGTTATTTATCCATGGTGAAAGTGTTTACAGCCTGCATGTCAGCAAACACTAAAAATTTGAGCTTCTTCCCCGCCACAGAACCAGTTGTTAAACATTGTCAGCGTATCACTAGGCGCACACTTCTATAACTTCTCAATTTTGGGGCAGTACTTGAACCAGACTGGCTGGGTCTCAACCCAGATTTTGCCATTTACTGGCTATATAACTTGGGTATATCATTTAACTTCTCTGTGCCTCAGTTTTATCACCTGCAAAATGGGGATAATATAGCAACTATTTCACAGGGTTGCTATGAGGATTTAAAAAATGATATTTATGAAGTGCTTTTAAAAAGTGCCTGAAACCTAGTAAGTACTATGTATTTACTAAAAAAAATAAAATAAAAATTATTCTAAGAACCACAGTGCCCACTTTGATTCTATCACAATTGTTTCTCATCTCTCAAAATCTATTCTGCTTTTCTTCCACACTAATAAAACATCCAACTTTTGTTGTACCCATGAACATTCAAAATAAAGATAAGATTTCTCAGCCTGCCATGAATAAATTCTGATCAAGTGATATAAATCAAAGCATCATGTAATGACATCCGGGAATTAATCTTTAAGTTACAATCTTTAAGTTGGCAAATTTGCTTTGTTCCCTGTTTTTTTAATTCCTTCTTCTATCGTGGTCTCTGAAACTTGGGTGTGATGGCTAGAGCTTTAGTCACCATATTGTACTATAAGGAAGGAAGTCATATCCTAGGGATAATGGAAATCTGAACATACAAATATGTAAAGAACCAGTCATAGTTGATGTCAATAAAGATGTAAAAAGTGGCTGAAATAGGTTCATGGTTTAGAATTAAAATAAAGACATACAGATTCGGGTGTTAGAGGCTTGAGAGCTAAACTTAGACTCTTAATGATCTTCCAGTTCCAGATCCATGAGGCCCAGCTCCCATGGCTCATGTTCTTGGATTTTTGGAAAATTCCATGTCTCTTATTGCATTGTGCGTCTTTATAGTACACTTTCCCTACTGGAGCTAATATAATTGGCAATTCCTTGAAACTAGGCCTGAAATTAACTAAACCTTTTTGGTTTACAAAACAAATGTGAAGGTATAATTCTACTTACAGGCATATTTTATGCATTAAATTTTTTTTGTTGGGATGGCACAGTGGCTCATGCCTGTAAACCCAGGGCTTTGAGAGGCAGGGATAGGAGGATTACTAGAGGCCAAGAGTTCAAGACCAACCTGGGTGACACAGGGAGACCCCCCTCTCTACAAACAAATTTTTTAAATTAGATGAGCATGGTGGTGCACACTGTAGTCCCAGCTACTCAGGAGGCTGGGGTGGGATAATTGCTTGAGCCCAGGAGTTCAAGGTTACAGTGAGCTAGGATTGTACCACCACACTCTGGCTTACGCAACAAAGCAAGACCTTGTGTCTAAAAATAAAAAATAAATATTTTTCAGTGCAAATAAATTTACGCCGTAGGCCTTCTCCTTTGGAAATGTTTATTCCACACTATCTGGATTTTTATATATTACTTTTAATTCATGCTTTCCTTGGGAAAAGTTGCATAGGTGAAGTTTGTTTCTCTTGTAACTTCTTTGTTGCACATCCTTATCTGAATTAAGCTCCTGATTTGAGCAAAGGCATGCACCTGATGGACCCTCCTCAGACCTACTCTAGATTCAGTAACACCATAGACTTTCTCTCATTGTCTCATAACAATTTACCAATAAGATAAGATATTCCTTAAGACAATGCTCAGTAGATGGCCAGTTAATCAAAGCAATCTGATTTCCATTGAAACAATATTTGATTCTATTATGGACTCTATTATTGACTCATATGAAAGTGTTAAACTAGCTCTTCCAGTTAAGTCAAAGAAAAGTTTAATATTTGCAGAATATTTAGTTAGATATCAGGTATTATGCTAAGGGCATTATTTAGCTTGATTTTTACAATCAATGTATCAAGGGAAGTTTTTAGTTGCAAGCAAGAAAAAACCAATTCTGGGTAACAAAAAGAAAAGAAATAAATTGAAAGGATGTTCATCTGGGAGTTCATAGGGTTGCCAGGAGGGCCAGAGAATGAGGCTTGGAAAATGGGCAGAAATAAAGATAAGGTAGCCCCAGTATTAATTTTAATACTGATGCACTCTCTGCATTAACCAGGTAAACCATGACATCTTGATGGCTTAAAACAATATGTATTTCTCACTTACAGTTCAATTGGTGTTTGAGGGAAAGAAGGTGAGGTTTTACTCTACATAATCCCTAAAGAGGTCAAAATGATGAGACCACAAATGTTTTTAACATTGGACTTCCGGGATCACCTTGACCTGAACATTCAGTAGGCAGATGAGGGGGAAAGGGTGAGTGGAGACACAGTACACGTGTACCTTTTTTATAGGTCAAGCCTGGAAGCAGTATATGTTACTTCTGTTCACATTTCATTCATCAGAACTCAGTTTCATCACGACTCTTAGCTATGAGAGAGGAGATACAGCCCAGTAAGAAAAAGGAACAGCTAGCTTGTCCCTGCCCCAGCCTATCCTTCTGGATCCTTAGCCAAACTTCTGTGTCATGCTTCCTTATGCACACAGCACAATCACACACTCCCCAAGAAAGAGAACTCAAAGCACTGTCTAGTCACTGAGTTTGGCTTTATGTCCTGATTCTCCAGGGATGCCATCTTCCCCATCAGGTCTAGATTCATGGCTCACCATGGCCCAGCTACCTATAGCTAGAAAGACAATTACCCACTGCCTCCTCCCCAACACATCCCTTCTAGAGTGGTGGGACAAGGATAAAATAATTGCAGTAAACCGTTGTGGAAAAGAGAAGAATCACAGCCGTTTCTGGTGAAGGTGTCATATTTTACTGGAGGATAGGCATTATGAAAACCCTGCTCTGGGAGTAAGAAAAGTTTCTAGAATAGACCCTAGATCTGCTTTCTTGGAGAAACTCCCTTGTCCATTGGTCTTCATAGCTCCTAGGTCCACTCTCTAAAAGTTTCTTCTTTTCCTTTTCCTACTTGGCCACTTGTAATATCAGTGAAGGAAAATGCACTTTCTTAGGAGGCTGCATAACTTTGGTGGCCCAAGGTTTATTTTAATAATCAAAGGTATGCTTTAGTCTAACTTTATGATTTCTTTGGCAGTACAATTCCCTCAAAAACCTAGTAGATTTCTAATCTATTTACTTTCAATCAACATCATGTGCTAGTAAGCATGTCCAAGGTTCTTCCTAGTCATAAGTCTTAGGCCTGATTTATATTCTTACTTTCTAAGTCTTCATGTTTCATTCTCTATCTACTGTATTGAGGCTGAGTCTAAGTAGGAAGATTTCACCTTTGATTTGTTCTTAGCTGCAAGACTGAGTCTTATTCATTATGATTTCTTGCTGTTCCAGTTTTGGAAGCAGTCAATTTTTCCAACTTTTCAACACCTCTAGTTTCTGACATTCCATTTCATTTTTGCTTGAAAACAAGCCAATTCTTCCCTGAGTTCCTCCATTTTCTTTGGAAATTGCTACTAACATTCTGTTTTCCAACACTTTACCCTAGAGCTAAAGAATCAGCATGTGCTTGGCCTGTCTTTTGAGTTATAGCAAGAGGCAGTTTTATCAAAGGTTTTGCCACTGCATCTTTCTAGCCTCCAAAGTCAGTTTCCCTGCCATTCACATCCTTGTTGCTTAGCCGATACCAGGCAGTTTAGGTTTTTGTTATGGCAACATTCCATGCTCTGGAATGAATGTGCACATTAGTTGTGGAAATTCTAGCTGTTATTTGGATTTCCTGAAATCTCAATGACATAGTAACAATGGAAGTTTTTTTCTCATCCACTAAAATCTAATTGGTGAGGAGGCTCTGCTCCCTATAACCATTCAGGGACTCAGGTTGATGAAGGCCGTGCCATATTTAAATGTGACTTCAAGGTTAGACTGGGCATCGCCAGCCAGCTGATTGTTGAAGGAAGACAGATTTTGGAGAATCTGGTGGGAGGACTTTATGGATCAGACCTGGAAGTGTATCTGTTTATTTCGACCACAACCATAACTTTGGTAATAAGGTCAAACCTAACTCAAAAGGGATACTAAAAAATATAGTACAGTTGTATGCCCAAAAGGAAAGGAAAATGGGTAAAAAACAGCACAGAGTCTCTTCCATAAACTGGAACCTCAGCCAAAATCATGCCAAACAACAGTTGAGTGAGGACACCACCCCTCTGGCAGCTGGAGGCTGGCCACTGAAGCTTGTACCACCAACGCCTCCAGCATCAAACAGGCTACTGTCATTATGCTGCTGCCTCTTAGAAGACAATGTTGCTGCTCCTGTCACACCATCCACACTGGAATGGGTTCTCCATGGTCCTACTCTCTTCAACTCACTAGCTCCCAAGTCAAAGCCCAAAGCAGATTTGTAGAGTTTAGGTTATAGGCCTACTCCCTTATTTGACAAAAGGCTGGGAAAACAAGTCTTCGTTTTTAGCTTTGGTAGTGAGCAGTAGACTCTGCCTGCAATCGTATCTCATAAAATAAGAGAATCTCCAAATAAACATGGGGAATCAAACTAAATCAAAGGAACCAATTTCATGATGGAAATTTCAGCAACAATGGCAAGCTGGTAGCAAAGAGTATTTTGAACAAGTAGGAGGTGGCCTACTTTATTCTGTATATGTATATGCATGTGGCCTTGATTCCTCTTCATCAAGATTTCTGAAGGTTTGCTTTCATCTGGAGCTGTCTTGCTCACTACAGCATTCAACTGCCTACAATAGTGCCTGGTACTTGGTAGTCACTCAATAAATAGTTACGGAATCAAAGAATCCTTGGGGGGGTAAATATGCTCATTTATGCTTCTGTTTCTTCTTGCATTTTTTGATGGCCAGTAGGGGTTGTTTAAACCTAAATACAAGGATAAGAGTAAAGAGCTTCAATATTAGATAGATGGACCATACCACAGGAGTGTCTCCTGCCTGCTTTCTCACTATAGAAGTATTCTTTTAATTATATAATAGAGTCCATGAAAATCAGAGATAGGAGGAAAGACCAGTAAACATTGCCAAAAATTATTTTTTAGATTTTCTGGATTTTACCTTTCATAAGGATATACTGAAATTTAAATCTGAAAATTAAAAAAAATTTTATCCAAAGAGATTCATCTTCTTGGTCCATATATTTAGAAGGATCTCTTTGAGGTGCTTCTTTTTCCTTAGTAGGCTAGTGGCCTTGAGTATGTCTCATGAGAATCTGTGTTTGTTTCCTTCTCTTATAGAATTCCTTTCTGGGAATGTGAATTATGGCATCTCTTTGACAGAGAAAGGTGTAACTTTCCAGACATTTTAAGTGCCACTGAAATTACATGACAGTATTTTAAAAGACAACTGGCTAATTTAGGGTAAAGATGTTTAATCCTTTCCTCTCTAACAAGAAAATCTCCTTTTATCCTATATTATTTTTATAAGAAAAGCTATGGCATGCATTACCATGTCTCAGTTTATTTGCCCTGACTTAGACAAGGTTAAAAAGTGATGTGTTCAATTAGTTCTTAAGGAAGAAAGAGAAATGGGAAAGAAAAGAAAGGGGGAGAGAGGAGAGGAGAGGAGAGGAGAGGAGAGG
>NW_016107848.1:861728-879776 GCF_001604975.1 Cebus imitator | reverse complement strand
GAGAGGAGAGGAGAGGAGAGGAGAGGGTAGAGGAGAGGAGAGGAGAGGAGAGGGGAGGAGAGGGTAGAGGAGAGGAGACGAGAGGGGAGGAGAGGGGAAGGGAGGGGAGAGGAGGGGAGGGGAGGGGAGAGGAGAGGAGAGAAGAGGCAATCTACCCTTCTTTTCCAGTATAACTTAGATTTAGAATTAAGAGTCTGAAAATTACAAAATATGGATATTGGACACTATAAAAAAGGGAAATTTCTGGGAAAGGGGTATTCTGCCTCTTCTATTACACCCTAAAACAGGGATCCGGGAGCATGGCCACCTGGCATGGATGCCCTGCCTTGCCTGCTGAGGCTGCCTGCAAAAACTTGTCATCTCTTAAAGAGACAAGGCTGTATTCTGAACACGGCTCATCTCAACCTGAGGAGTCAGACCCCTTCGACAACATTTCATAACTGCGGATGCTTAGATTTTAGGAGTGCAGAGGCAGGTGCCTGTATAAACTGTGTGTTTGAAAAGGGGCTGGGATAAAGGTGCAAGAACAAGACAAAAGAAATATTCTGCTCAAACAGTGCATAAGTGGAAAGTCTGTACATGTCAGCCAAAATGATTTTAAATAGGACTGAGACTATTAGCCTGGATGCTCTGGTCCAGATTCAGTATTTCAAATACCTCCTGGTACTGTATTTGCAAATTGTGTTTAAATAGGCACTGGAGGTTCCTTCCTTTTTACAAATTGACCACTTTTTGTTGTAGGATAAGATGAAGGACAAGATAAATGTTTTTAAAATATTATATTTTTTAATTTCTGAGCACGTTGGAGTTAATGGTTTTGGCATCTAGTGTTTCATTTCAAGGCTAATATGCCATGCCATCTGCCAAGTGACAGTGTCTTTATTAGGTTACCATGGTATATAAAAAGCAAAATGCTTTGCAAAGTTTTTGAGCAGGATGATTTTTATTTCCCCCTTCAAATTTTTTCAAAATGTAAATGAACATGTTTTCAACAAAACTGTTGAAATGAGTTATAAATATTGAGATGATACTACCCAATAATTTACGGCTGATATTTTCTTTTACATTCTTAATTTTTTTAATCTGAGAATAATCCTAAGGATTAGATAATTTTACAAATATATATAAACTATTAACCCCATAACAATGTTAATGACTACAAAAAAATACTCAGAATTATTTCCTCAGAATTGAAAAAAAAGGCCTTTACCTCAACTGTATTTAAGAAAAATGAAACTATTCTTTTTTTCTTTTGTTTAAGCTGGGACTAAAGTACAGAGGCTCAAAGCAGGTAAAAGGAGAAAATGGGATTTGCAGAGTTTTTGACATAAGCTAATAATTTTCTCCTTTAAAGCTAATGATTTATATGCACTAGTTTGCCTCTGCCTCCCAAAATGTAGTTTGAGATGGCAATGTAATTCAGCTTTGCTGGATCAATTTCATCCAGCTTCATCTAGGCTGGATGATTTTTGCAAGTGTTTTTAAAGATAGTGTGTGATCAGTATGTCTCTTTCATGCTCTGGCAGTCAAAGTTTCAGGCTTTCTCCCCCTTCTGTCTCTGGGGAAAATTTTCCAGGCTTCAATTTTTCCATATGCCTTGTAAAAAGAATTTTTTAAAAATTAGTTGTGTCCAGGGATACATGCACACATCCACTAAGATGCATACATATGTACTTAACTGAAAGAGACAGCAGCCATATATACTTTTGACAGTACTTTGACATTCATATAAGCAAAAGGTGCAGGGAAAAAGATTTCTGGCCCACCAGTCTCACTTTTGTTATTGAAATGAAGCGTGTAAGGGATTGTTCTGGAAAAGAATTTCTGTACCTCATGACCTAAGCCTACCATTACAAAGCCTAGGACTGCACCTACCATAAGAGATAAACATTAAAATGACATGGAGTAGGCACTGGTAGGATACCCAAAAAGTACTCGGCCTCACTGCTTATTTCTAATTAAAACAAGTGTTTCTAATTAAACACTAGACCACTAGGCTCCATTTAGATCCATGGTACAGAAATTGCATTCCTAAAAGCAACATGGGGGGATATAGAATACTTAACTTCCAAAATAAGTCAGTAAGTACTTGTTGAGTAACTATGTATATGATGGGAACTGTGCTAGGTGCCAAGGAGATAACTTGAGTAAGACAGACACTGCCCTAGGTTTCTTGTCGCTTCCAGGCCAGTGGGGAACTGGTATTTCCCAATGATGGATAGTACTGTGCTTAGAAAACTAAGACCCCAGAGATTAGAAGCAAGGCCTCACGGGGACGAAATTTCACAAACCCAATGTCTGTGCACAAGATTGACTTCAGTTAGAAAATGGAGCAGGTGGAAGACAGGTTGACAAAAGTCGAATAGATTTAGGACAATGACTCAGTGAATGTCCAAGAAGCTGATACCCTAGTGTGGTACTGCTGAAAACTACTGAGGGTGTCAATGGGTGGACACACAATTAGCCTTTTCAAGTAATTTATTCTCCAATGAGCATTTTGATAAAGACTTGGAATTGTCTGTAATATCCGTTCAGTATCTACTTAACCACTACTTCTTGGAACTTGTGTCATCCTAAGTAGAAATCCACCTACATAATATTCTGTTTCTTCCTGGGATAATTAGAAAAACATTCCTGGTTATGAAGGTGAGATATCAAAGAGCGGAAAAAGCTGGGCTGCTCTGGCCCGAGGAGTGGTCGCTGATTGGCTACTTTGAAAGTGGCACACCAGAAAGGCCTTTGCCAAGCCATTCCTCCCTACCCTAGTGATGCAATGTCACCCCACCAGAATGTTTTGTTCTCCAAGACCCTTGTTTCAATGGGTACATCCCATTAACAAGGCCAGCAGATGTCAGTCCTGATCCACTTTTTCTCAATAATGAACGAGGAGGAAGAGCCTATCGCTTTCCCAGTCACTGCCTTCTATTTGCTGGCTTTTCTTCTTCCTGAGATGGAGGCCCCCTGCTTGGTTTGCTTTGTTAATATTTGCATTATTCAATAGTTATTATGTGATAAGCATGTTGTTTGCTTTCGATTTTGGTTGGTTTGTTTTCTTGTGCTTTTATTCTTAGCTGGTGGCTTAACTTGAGTTACAGCTGTGATCTGTATATTACTCAGCATGGATAGAATGTATGTTTTTACAGCTTCTTACCTGATGCCTCAACAATCCAAAGTTGGGTCAAAAAAACAAAATAAAACAAAAAAATTTAATGGGAAAAACATGTAGCTTTTATTCGGAAAAATCATCTCCTCAGTGTCAGCCTTGGATATATCCTTTTTAGAATGAAGAAGCTTAGTCTTGCAAGTACTTCGGCAAGCATCGTTTCCGAATGCACATATTTTTAGCTTTCTGATTAAGAAGTAATAGTGTCCCCCTAGATTTATTGAGTGGGAATCTTATCCTTGAGTTAAAATATTTTATGTTTAAAGATTAAGTAATTTATCATAAGTGCATATGGAATGATTTTAAGCAAACAGAATATAAAGCTACTGTTTATAATGCGTTCTGCTATTTGTAATATACTATTTATTATGAAGGCATGCTTTAAAGTTGCTATTGAAATTTTAAACTCCAGGACTTGCTAGTGAAGAAAAATGTGTGTTTTTGCCTTTGATCTAGTATTGTTTGTTATAGCAGATTATCTGTTACGTACTGCAAGGTAAAATTTCATGTAAGATGATTTCAACATGGTATAAAAGAATCTGAACATTGTGAGATGGCCAGGGACAAGAGTACATTTGGGCAATACTCTGTTGCTTAAGTTAAATGTTGCATACTTATTTACCAAGTTGCTTAATTCAAACAAGAACTTTCTTGATTTATTAAGAATAGCAATACAACCTGGAATATATATGCAACTTTTAAACAACTCTCACTGAATATTGCAGTATTTTATTTCTTTCAAAGTAAAGCCTATTATAACCAGATGCCTAATTCTGACTTTTTTTTTTTTTCACTTGAACATGATGTCTGGCTTTCAAGAATTTTTAAATCTAATCTAAATAAACTTATTTTAATACTCTTCTGGGGGCAGGGAGACCAAATCAATCATTATTTATAATTCTTTGCAATGTTAAAAATTAAAAACCAAAGAGTATTTGTAATTTTGTATTTCAAGCTGTTATTTTAATTTCTTATAATTTTTTTGCCTATTTTTAACTAAGAAAGACACTTGCTAATAAAATACATTTATACCAAAAAAAGTATGCATGTAAAACATCTTTTCATACTGTATTTAGAATTCCTGTGTTAATGTCAGCTGCAAAATTAAGAACAAAGCAAAGGTAATTTTAGGAGACTTGCTGTCTTGGCCTATAATATCGTGTCCTGTTATTTCATCCAACTATCTAGACCAGTACTGTTCAATGGAAATATATAATGTGAGCCTTAAAGAAGAGCCACACCTTAATTTAAAATTTTTTGGTGACTATATTTCTAAAAGTGAAAGGGTAATATTAATTCCAATAATATACATCCAAAATATTATCATGTAATCAATATAAAAAATTGTACATGATATATTTTGTGTTCTTTTTTATGTGTCCTATGTCTTTGAAATCCCCATGTAGTTTGCATTTATAGCACATCTCAATTCATGCTAGCCACATTACAATACTCCGTGGTCATCTGTAGCTAGTGGCTACTATATTGGGCAGTACAGGTCTAGATGATCAAATGCCTACACTGAAGGACTTTATAGAATATCACTGTTGAGCTGACATCGATCCAAAAGATTCACATGTTGGAGCAAGATTGTTAGTGGAGTAAACTCCTCGAGTGTACAGGACCCCTTTGTTCTTGTTCTATTTTAACGGCTTGCTTTGCTCCATAAAGATCCATCAGTCACCCTCAAACTCCACAGATCCCCTCCCTGTTCATGCCTATGAAGCTGCGTTTGCCAACGTACTCACTCTTAGTGACCTGGAGCAAACATTCTAAAACTACGCAACCAGGAGAAACAGAGTCCACAGGCTTCCTGTCGGGAATCCATTCAGAGTGTGTAAAGAATCCCCGGTGTCTGTAGACTTTTGGGTTGTCTGCTGTGCAGTCCTGAAATGTAACCCTGGGATCCCTAAAAGAATGTCAACTCTAGACTTTAGATTTTCTGTGAGAGTCTAAATTTCACAAGTTTAAGCAGTTTTTCTTTCAAAGAGGTCCCAACTTCTTACACAATGTGTCCCACCTGAGGTTCAGAAATTATGGCTGCTCTAGAAAAGGTCTCTCCTGTTACAGGGCTGGTTTTCCATTGCAGAATGACTACTGAGGTGAGCTGAAAAGTGCTGGCATAAGGATTATTTGGAAATGGTACCAGAAACAATACAGAGACTGGAGGAAAAATTGTAGATGTTTCAGGGAGAAGAAACAGCACAGGTATTCTCAAGTTAATCCCCTTCCCATTGGCCCTAAATTGTTGCAAGGTTAGCCAAGAGAGAAATTAAACTGAAAACTGAGAAATAATCCATGGTGTGAAGATAAGTATCTTTCTTTGTTTTTTTTTTTTTTTTTTTTCCATCGCTCTACTATTTTACCCCACTCTCAGCTCTTATCAAAAATAAATAAGCAGCCATTGGTCTTTGACATTTCCAATAATGTAACTCAGTAGTATGGGAAACATTCATATAATGCAAGCATGTTACATGGAGCCTAGAACATAGTGGGCATTAAATGAATGGAGGCCATTACTGAAATGTTATATTGCTGAGGAAACCACCCAGGCAACATGAGAAAACCAGAATGACAGTATGGTGGAATCTCTTCCATATGTGTCACTTTACTGTTTTATCTTGGTTCTATGAAAAGTAGCACATACCCATTATATCTTCTTTGTGCCGTTCTGAATGGAATATTATTTCTTATTGACAAACCTTAATTAATAAAGATGTGTTTGTATAACTACTATGTCAGAACACTCCAGTAGGATAAAGATTTGGCCTGATATTGCTGGCTATCTTTTTATTTCCTTATTAAGTTGAAATAGAATATTGGTACAAAGTAATAAACATGACTTCATATGGTCTTGAATAGGAATGTAATGGTTTTTTTAAAATGATCCTGGGTCCTTTGTTTTTGGCCAGATGAAGACTTGTGAAGAATTTCTAAAATTTTTTTGGGAAAAAACAATACTTTTATTCTCTTCCCAGTTTACAATTTATAAAGACAAGTGTCATATTGAATATTTTTAGATCACTTAGAAGTCAGAAATATGAATTGTTTTCTCCAAAATTAGCACTTAGTTATCATCTTTGCTACCTAAAGTTTCATTGTCATCACTGAACTGTTAACTACATGAAGCCGTTCAAGAAGAATTTGTCTGATGGCACAAATAGACGGTTACCTTTGCATATTTACCGGAATCACTGTTGTTTGCTTTTTTATTCAGAGACTGTATTAGAAATAACCATATGTAACACTGCAGAAACAACCTATAGCTGAACATGACAACAGCAATTTTGTTAAGGTTCAGTTTTGGTTTTTCTCATTTGTTCTATATTTCCACTATTGCCCATCTAATATCAGTGGGCTTTTATTTAAAGAGGGAAGTGTGGGAAAGAGAGAGTCAGACATAGAAAGAGGGAGAGAGAGAGAATTAGACATAAATCATTCATTATAAAGAAATAAAGTTCAACCCATCTTCCTAGAACTGAGAGGAAGAGATTCATTAGGATCTCTTATCCTACCTTGTTTTTAAAATCAAAATTATATTTACTTCCCATAAAGTCATGGCATGCAGGCTATAGCAATGTTCCTCCCAAATCCATCAGAATGACAGTATGGTGCCATCTCTTCTGTATGTGTCACTTTTCTGTTTTATCTTGGTTCTATGAAAAGTAGCACATACCCATTATATCTTCTTTGTGCCGTTCTGAATGGAATATTATTTCTTCCTTATTGACAAACCTTAATTAATAAAGGTGTGTTTGTATAACTACTATGTCAGAACATTCTTGGGGCACTTTTCTTCTTTTTCAATACCATCAATGGTTCAAAAGACCACAGGAACCTTAGATGCTGCTACGGAGAATTATGCTGGGTCACAGTCAGGCTCCTGTGACAATGACATTTTCTTTGGGAGTTCAGCACAGCTGCATCACTCGTAACTTTTAATGAACATCTTTCCTTCCTTTGGAAAGTTTCAGTGAAATGAAACAAATGAGCAATTTATCCTTTCATCTCCACTTTTGGGGGGGTAATATATGGTATCTTGGGTGCTGAAATATCCTCTGACGTGCTGAATTTGGGGTGTGCTAAAGCGTAATTTTGCCCACAGTTACACACAAAGGCAATATAAGGGTTTTTTTCCTCCTAAAGCTCAGGTCCTAAGATATCTTATGACCTATAATACACCAAAAAGTAAAGAGACTCCCTCCCCGCCTGAATTTGGGCCCCACTGTTCATTTCAGAGGACTGCTGACTCAATGGAGAGCTCCCATGGGAGGCATGCCAATAGCTCCTGGGACAATGAGTGGCACAGAGGCGCCACAGTCGTTATTTTAGAGCATTATCCTTTCTTGGTTTCCACAATGGCTGGGATCTGATAATTTAGCATTAAGCCTCTTTTCAACTATATGGAACTGCAATAAGGTGATTTAGCCAATGTGCCTGTTCATTGTCCCAAAGATTCTGTAATCTATTATGCTGTGATGTGTAAAACGAAAAAAAAAAAAGGAAGAAAAATGGACAAAAAAACATAAACCAACTAATTATCAAATACATTAAAAGCTGCTTTGAGAGAGCTGTTATTTATTGGCATTTTTAATAAATCAATATAGATATAGGAATCGGCTGTAAAAGCCTCTGGGTACATTCACATAATGAAAGCCCAATTAATATCCGCAAGCACAGTGCACTGCCGGCAACAGGGAGCTACAAGGACAATCACTGGCTTCCGCAGCCAACACTGACAGCTGCAGTGCCCTGATAGAAAACAGCTTCAAAGGCCCGATCCCCACCCCCACCCCCACCCCAGCCTCAACTGAACACTCCCTTCATATCTCACCCGCACTGAGGCAAGGCCTGCAGTGAACAGATGGGACACCAGAAGCAACCCATGGCTATCTGTGATGTCACCAAATGAGGCATTCTGGGATGCTGTTTGGGTGGCAAAAAAAAAAAAAAAAAAGAAGTCAAAAGAATATGGGGGTGGGGAAGGGGAGGGATAAGGAAGAATATTTTAGGAGGTGAAATTAGCGTGGCAAGGTGAACAGTAGGTTGGAGAATGAATGAGCTGTAAGGTGGTGGAAGAGGTCATGCTGTATACAGATCGGGGCCGGCTTACATTTCAGTTTTATTTTGGTATGGATTAAGGGAGCTTTATATTTGTGGGGCTCACGAGAAAAACATGTGGCTTCATGTCCTATAGGCCTGTTTGCTTTAAATTCATCCAGGCCGCAAAGCCCCTGCCAGCTCCCAGAGATTGTACTGGGAGACTATTGCCCTTCTCCCTACTGCCCCCCCATCACTACTATCTTTTTCAAACAAGATACAAACTTTCTTCTTTAAGATGTCACATCTCTTGATTTTTTTTATTAGTGTTTTTTTTTTTTTTTTTTTTTTTTTTTTTTTTTTTTTTTTTTTTTTTTTTTTTTTTTTTTACCTTGCTCTGTTGTTTTATAAATTTTTTTTTTTGATTTTTTTTTGGCTGTCCCCAAATATGAGTGAATACCTGACTAGACTGAAAAACTGAGTTCTAAAAAATCACAGCATCCAAACCTGCAGTCTGGGACTCCTGTTCTGAGCAGTGATGGGGTAGCTAGCACACATATGGAGGCTTAAAGTCGACCTGCCGGATGCTCTGTCACAGCATACACTGACATCTCAGCACCCAGGGGTCTGAGGAAGCCACCAGACACCAGTCTAGTGGAAGCAACAAAGTAGAGCTTGACTAAATAGATTAAGAGAAAAAAAAAATGCTTCTACCAAAAATTTCCAATTCTTGCAGAGATTGAGTGGACCAGAGGAGGTTGTAAGAGAAAAATATTTTTCTTTGCCTTGTAATAAATATAATAATAATAATTGAAATTAATTTACTAATTAATTATATTCTAAGAGCCCTTTAGAGTTTACACACATCTCCCATGTCAGGAGCTTTTAAACAAAGACTGCAATGATACTGCTGTGCAGAGAAGGCAGCTGAGACTTAGGGCAGTTCAGTGACTTGCTTATGATCAGAGTTAGGAAATGTCAGAGGCGAGGATTCATTCCCAGTCCTCCAAGTCCTCTACAAGACATGGAAGCCATTTGAAGAAATCTATGAAACAACCCATGATTGGTGACATGATTTGGCTGTGTCCCCACCCTAATGTCACCTTAATCTGTAATAATCCCCATATGTCAAGAGCAGGGCCGGGTGGAAATAATTGAATCATGGGGCATTTTCCCCATACTGTTCTATGGTAGTGAAAATGTCTCCTAAGATCTGACGGTTTTATAAGTGGGAGTTCCCTGCACAAGCTTTCTTGCCTGCCACCATGTAAGATATGCCTTTGCCTCTCTTTTGCCTTCCACCCTGATTATAAGGCCTCCCCAGCCATGTGGACTGTGAGTCCATTAAACTTCTTTCCTTTATAGATTACTCAGTCTCAGGTATATCTTTATTAGCAGTGGGCTTGCTTGTTTTGGCTCAAGAATCATTACTCTATGAGCATATGTGTCCAACTAGAGCGTCTGTCCTATGTTACCCTTATAATGGCACTTGTTATGTTGCATTTATAATATTTATTTATTTGTCAGTTTTCCTCCGCTAGATTGGGACTTCTTTGAGGGCTAGGCCTTTCTTATTCGCCCCTGCATCTGCAGTAGCTTAGGTAACACCTAGCATGTGGTGGGCATCTGTAAATGACTATTGAAGTAGGACGGATAAGTTAATAGATAGAGAGATGGATGAGTAGGTGGGTGGACAGACGATGAAAGTCTTATTTTCCCCATTTGTCTGATTTAGCAATGCTTTTCATGACCTTACAGAAAAGGAACAGGTTTGGTGTAACCATTTCTGTATTTGTTAATTTGCCAAAAACACTGTAACTGGCATTAATAAGAAAAAAGATGACTGACTCTGATAAAAAAGCAGAAGAATTATAATTATACAAAAACAAACCAATAAGAAAATAAGGCAGTCACTAGTGGCATTTATTTTTATTTTTATTTTATTATCAGTTCTTGGAAATGGTCTCTGCAGGCAACTCAGTAAAGCCTATTCTGGAGTGCTCTGCTAAGTGAGATAAGTCTTCCTGGTAGGCAAGCTCATTTGAGTGCTTCAGTTACTTTTTTGGATGGCATCCAAATTAGCATCACTTCAATAAATGTTTACTGGGAGCCCTAGATGTGCAGGACTGAGTGCTAAATGTGGAAAAGGTTACCAGGTGGAGCCGGAGTTGGCTTTAGCCCAGAAGGAGTTGACAAACTGGGAAAGATTACACAGAATCCCTGCAGAAACCTTCAGTACACGACTGTGCTTCTAGTACTGAACAGCAAATTTGAATTAAGCACTCAGAAGAGGGTGATACCACTTCCAATTTGAGTTGGGGGCAGGGTCAAAGAGGCTTAATGTATGAAATAGAAGGAAAGCACGTATAAGTAGGAACCAGACATGGAGATATTGTGGTGAGCAAACACCAGATGGTGAAATGTATTTTTTTAGGCCATAGCCAATGTTGCGGTGTGACAAAGATGTTCCAGTGCACTGGGAGGATATACAGCACATTTCTGATCAAATGACTACAAGTTAAATTTGTTGGCTAAGAAGACAGGATTGAAAGAAAGTTGTTAGAAGGAACATTACCCAGCTCTACATAGAAAGGTAAAAGAGTTTAATAATCCACAAGCATAATGCAATTCATTCCTTGGAGTTTTACCTTAAATACAGAATAATGCTGGAAAAATGATGATGATGAAAATAGACTTGCCCAGCAAAAATAACAATGATAGGATTCCCAAGATCATTGATTTTTAAACACACAAATAAACACTTACAGTGGTGGAAGTTATCAGATCTTTCTTCATGCTCCCCAAGTAATATGAGAGTAACATGAGTATTCTGCTTTTGAGTTGGATTGCTAAGCAGCTCATGCATTACCCTTGCTTAATAATGCTAACCAATTATAGTCGTCAGGAATTAGTATGTACTATGTGCCAAGCACTGTGCTAAATGCTTTAAATTTGGTGTTTAATCCTCATATCCACCCTATGAGGTAACCAGTTTTCTTAACAATCTTTTTTTTTTTTTTTTTTTTTTTTGAGACAAGGTCTTTCTCTGCCACCTTGTGATCATGTAGTGGCACAATCCCAGCTCAATGTAGCCTCGGTCTCCTGGGTTCAGTTGATCCTTCCACCTCAGCCTCCTGAGTAGCTGGGACTACAGGTGCCCACCACCACACCTGGCTAATTTTTTAAATTTTTGTAGAGACAGGGTTTCTCCATGTTGCCCAGGTCGGTCTCAAACTCCTGGGTTCAAGCAATCCACCAGCCTTGGCCTCCCAAAGTTCTGGGATAGGCCTGAGCCACTGTGCCCAGCCTATGATCTTTTTATGTTAGAATAGTTTTAGACTTATATAAAGTTGTAAAGATAATATAAAGGTTTACCCTCCATTCTGTTGTCCTGATTATAAATATCTTACTTTAGTATGGTACATTTTCTCACAATTCAGAAACAAATATTGATACATAATGATTACCTGAAGTCCATACTATATTCAAATTTCTTTCTTTCTTTTTTTTTTTTTTTCACCTAATACCCTTTTTCTGTCCCAGGATCACACCTAGGATGCCACATTATATTTAGTCATTATGTCTTTTTTGGCTCCTCTTGGCAATAGCAGTTTCTCAGACTTTCCTTGCTTTTGATAACCTTGCAAGCGCTGAGGTATATTGGCCAGTTATTGTGTAGAATGTTTCTTAATTTAATTTTTCTCATGATTATACTGGGTGATGGGTTCTTGGTGGGAAGCCTGTTACCAGCAGCGAATCCACCTGGGTCTTCAGCAAACTCGATTGTTGCCTCCTTGGAGGAAAGAATTCAACTGAGAGCCAGAAGTAGGTGTAAGGTAGAGGGAGGGACTGAGGCCAGTCTTAGAGCAGAATTGAGTGAGTGTTTATTAAAAAGTTTTAGAGCAGGAGTGAAAGGAAGCAAAGTACACTTGGAAGAGGGCAAAGTAGGTAACTTGAGAGATCTCAGTGCCCTGTTCAGCCCTGGTTTTAAACATTGGCATGGTTCCAGGATTTGTGTTTTTTCTCCCCTGATTCTTCCCTTGGGATGGCCTGTCCACATGCACAGTGGCCTGCCAGCACTTTGGATGGGCCACAGGCACAGTGTGTTTACTGAAGTTGTATTCCTGCTGCACTCTAGTGCAGGAATTCCTGCTGTATTTCCTTACTCGTCAATAGTTCCTGGAGGAGGGTCATATTTCAGTTAAACTGCCACTTTGCCTCTTAGTGCATATGCTTGAACCTGCTCACCCCACTCCTGAGATCTTATCAGGAAGCTGCTGATTACCAGCTTCAGGTGTTTCCTGTCTATTGGGAGACTGCCTTTCCCTGGCACCAGCTCTGACCAACCATTATTTTAGAGAGACAGTTTAACAACTGCCTAACTATCACCTAATGGTCGCCTGACATTCTTGGAAGGGCGCCTCTCTCCTGCACTGGTCATGTCTGCCTAACTACCTACTCGTTATAACAAGACCACAGAGATAAAGTGCCCATCACATCATATCAAGGATTCCACACCATGATTTGTCACTGATAATATTGAGTTTGAACCAATGACTAGGTAGTATTTGTCAGATTTCTCCACTGAAAAGTTACTTTCCTGCTCTCTTCTCTCTATACTTTACTCTTTAAGAGAAAATGTCTAAGCACAGCCCAGGCTTAAGGAGTAGGAGTTATATTCCACCTCTTTGAGGGGAAAGTATCTGTATAAATTGATATTCTTCTGTATGTGAAGTGTGTCTATTCCCCCCCCAATTTCTTTATATATTCAATCATTTTGTTATATCAGTATGAACTCAAGAAATTTTGTGTTCTACTTTTGGTTGTAATCCAAAATCTTAGTCTGTTTAGGCTATTGTAATAGAATACCATAGACGAGGTGGCTTCTAAACAAATGAAATCTCTTTCTTAGAGTTCCTTCTGGAGGCCAGGAAGCCCCATATCAATGTGCCAGCAGATTTGAGGTGGTGGGGGCCCACTTCTTGGTTCATAGATGGCCATCTTCTCATAGGGTTCCCATGTGGCAGAAAGAGCAAGGGAGCTATCTAGGATCTCTTTTAAAAGGGCACTAATCCCATTCATGAGGGCACCACTCTTATAAACTAATAATCTTCCAAAGGCTTCACCGCCAAATACTATTGCATAGGGAATTAGTTTTCAACATATGAATTTTTGGAAGATACAAAAATTCAGTCTATTGCATCTGGTACAAAGTTTTTAAAATTCAAATTATCACAACTTTGCCCATCGAGGCTCTTTTAGTTTACTCGTACGTTCCTTTGACATATCAATTTTTGTAGCCCTTCCTTACTTTCTGGCATTGCAAGATGTTTCAGGCTCCTCTTGTATATTCCTTGCCCAGTCTTGAAATTAGCTATTTCTTCAAGGAGTCCTGGCTCCTTTTGTTAGAGAATGGTATTAAAAGTCAAGATCTAAGGATCAGGTATGGAAGTATTTTTATTTTCTCCATTTTATATACAAGGAAATTGAAGCTTAGAATGGTAAAGTAATCTGCCCAAGGTCATGCCTTAGAAAACTGTAGAATCCAGATAAAACTCAGATCTGTCTGTTGTTATAACTGTGGCATGGTTTCTTACCTATTTTTTTCCTTTTGGGGCATCAGTCTGCTTTCCAACGAACTTTAAGAAATGCTGGAAGTTTTCCTGGTCTGTTGACATGTATTGTATTTCAGCATTCCTTTTCTTACTATCCCTGAGATCAGATTTTTGTAGGGTTTATTTAAGACAATGGCACTTTAGTTAATGGTTCTAATCTAAAATAAGTATCTTCAGAGGTAGTGCTAAGGTCTGAGAGCGATTTTTCCATGTTTTGAGAAATCTAATGGAAATCATATGTTTATCCATGACACAACTGCCCAGACTAAGGAGAATGTCACATTTCTTTGATTCTATATCAACTCAATGTGTCTGGCTACATCAGTTATTTCAAACCATTAGAAGCTCTGATTGGTTGACGATGATGTCATAGAAATTTCTGAAGTTAGGAAGGACAATAAAGAGTCTTTGGGGGTGGCAATGTTGGGAAAGTCCACATTTATTACTGTTCTGCTTGTGATCCAACTCAGATTGAGGAGGACCCATTATGAGAGTTGTCTGTGTGTATGGCAGGGAAAGAGTAACTTTTTTGGATATAAAGTAGACGTCTATATATTTGGTTTATGTTTTACCAATTTGCTGTAATGTTTTAATGTTCAAAATTCTGGTCCAAGTTACTTTTAATTTCTCCTTCATTTTAGATGCCTGCTTAAAATATTTAAAGTGTACACATTGGAATGATTTTTTTGTATTCTATTTTCTGAAGGAAAAATCTATATCTTAGTGTAGATAAGCATATGGATCTATTTAATATGTTCAAAAGCAATGCATATGAATGACTCAGAGCTTAAGTTTGTGGTGCTTGGATGAATTGCTTGTTGGGATGGACTCAGAAAGGTGGGAGGAGAAAGGGGGAGGGATGAACAACAACTCGAACGGGAGAGGAGAAATATGTGATGCTAGAAAACAAAAGAATCATGAGCACCAGGAAAAGATAAGTGGTTTTGATAGAAGCAAAGTTCTCAGTGAATATTAACAGGGCCTGACTTCATGTTTCACACAGTTGTGTTCACATGAAGCCGTATGAAGACACTGCAATTAAAATGTTTAGAAACAGAAAATGTTGTTTGAAAGACAGCTTTGAGATCATCTAATTCAGCAGTTCTTGATCCTAAGCTACACACTAGGATCACTGGGGAAGCTTTTAAACGATACACATGTCCAGGTGCCAACCCTTAAGTTTCTGATTTAATTGGTTTTTGACACAGCCCAAGCATGAAAATTTTTAAAACCTTCCTTTTAATTCTAATGTACATCCAGCCTTGAAACCATTGATCTAGTTGTTCCTTTTTTTTACGTTACAAAGCATTTCAAATACACAAATAGTGAAAATATATTTAAAAACGATGATGTGTTTACTACCTAGATTGAACATATAAACTTATTGCCACATTTGTTTTATTTTTGTTTTTCAAGAAATATAATGTCATAGGTATCCTTAGACTTTCTCATCCACCATCAAATCCCATTGCCTCTCCTCCATTTCCAGAGGCAACTGCTATCTAGAAGTTGGTCATATCCTCCCCATTCATAATTTTTATATGTTTACTATATAGGTATATACACTTCTGATTGTTTTAAAATTTTGTATACATAGTATCACAGTACATGTATTCTTTTGCATTTTTCTCTCCTTCCCTCCATTCCTTCCTTCCTTCTCTCTCTTCCCTCCTTCTTTCTTTCCTTCTTTCTTTCTTTTCTTTCTTTCTTTCTCTCTTCTTTTTTTCTCTCTTTCTCTCTCTCTCCTTCTCCCTTTCTCCCTTTTTCTCTCTCTCTTTCTCTCTTTTGTCTCATTCTGTTGCCCAGGCTGTAATGCAGTGGCATGATCACAGCTTACTGCAGCCTCAACCTCCCAGGTTCAATTAATCCTCCTACCTCAGCCTCCCCCGTGTGGCTGAGACTACAGGTGCATACCACCACACCTGGCTACATTTTGCTTCTCTTATTCAACATTGTGTTTTTGGAACTCATCCTTGTAATTCAAGCTCATTAATTTTAACTGTAGTATCCTGTAATATTTGTATGCATTCCCTTACTTATGGGTATCTAAGTTGTTTTTCTCATTTTGTTTTGCTTGGCTTTTGGTATGATAAACATAGTATGGTGGACATTTTTGTATATGTCTTGTTGAGCACATAGAAACAAGCTTCTCTAGGGAAGAGCTTATATACAATTCTGTAAAGCAGTGTCTCACAATTGGGTAGAAGATGTGGAGCCCCTCAGCCCTCAGGGAAGCCAAGTGGGACCTGAGGTGACCACAGCCCCTCAGTGGGTCGCCTCCTGCTGTGAGCAGCCTCCTCAGCTTACCCCAATGTGCTCTATGAATATTATCCTTCTCTATGTGCGTCATAATGGGGAAAAGGTGGAAAACACTGCCCCAAGAAATATACTTAGAAGTGGCCATCCTGTGTTGTAGAATAAGCACACTTAACTCTGTAAGTTATTCTAAATAATTGCTAAATTATTCTAAGAATTATTGTACCAATCCTCATGCCTACATTGTCAGACTGGAAAATTTTTTGCTAGTCTGATAGATGTAAAATGATATCTTATCTTAATTTGCATTTTCCTAATAAGTTAGAAAGTCTTTCCTTATGTTTACTGGTGTATGTCTGTAGCTTATAAATCCTCAATTTCTATCCTCTGCACATTTTTCCATTGAGTTGTGTGTTTCTTTTTCTCACGGATTTTTAATGACTGTATATATTCTGGATACTAATATTGTGTTGGTTATATGCATTGCAAATATTTTACTCCAATATTTACATTTAACTTTATTTTAGAATCACTTTTCTTAAAAGTTTTTATTTTTTATTTGTGCTTCAAGTGAAGAAACGTGAGGCTCGTGGTTACATGGTAATAATATTTTAGTACCATATGATGTCACCATGCTTGCTACTCTGAAGCAATATAGGAAGATTGAAAAGAACGCTTGTCTGAACCCAAGATTACACAGGTCTTCTACATCTGCTTCTAATAGTTACTGGCAAAATCCAGTATAAAAAAATAATTTGTTCACATTAGTTACTTAATTACCTGATTAAACTGACACACAGTGATGAACAATTAGTCACCTAACCCCAAGTCATACACCTGGTTAGTGCCAAAGCTGTCAGAATCTCACACCATTTCCCAAAGTTTGCTCTGTGGAACCCTAGTCCTTGAAAAGCATTCTGTGGCCAATTTCATTTTACATTTTTTTCTCCTCTTAAAATTTCAGAGTTTACAGTGTGATATTAAAAGTTCTGTTAAGTCTTGCAATTAAAAACACAACCAACTTTCCTTTAATGAGCACTTTCTAAACATATTGGTCTGTGGAACCCTCCTTTGCTATGGAGCACCTAATAAAACAACAAGGAACCGATATTCTGTGGAATGGACTTTGAGAATCTCTACATTTAAAAATATTCCTCTTCAGTCTCCAAGGTTGTCTTCTTCTGGGTTGGTACTTTGTCGACAAAATCTAATAAACATATAAAAACAGAAGCTCTAACATTCATTATACTGAACTTACAACACTGGCATATAGTAAAGAGATTCCACTGGCTTCAAGGAGAAATAATAACACTGATTTTGCCCCCTATGGGGTCTCATGAGTTACTCTATGAGAATCCATGATAAAAATATTTCTCCCCCCCTTTATGTGCATCTCTTAAATAATGTGGGAATTATTGTGGTGCATGGTATTATGATCCATTCTTGGGTCCTGTAGGGTAAGATAGGGCTCTTTAGAAGGGTGTGTCACTCGCTGGAGGACCTAGAGTCCTAAGGCAGGAGACAGGAACTCAGAAGTTGGACCTTTGCTAGGGGCAGAGTTTCTCGCTGGACTCTGTTCTCTTGGGTTCAGAATTTAAGAAACAAAATCATCCAAGCCTATGTTCCTAAGAAGTGGGTACTAAGATAGTTGCAAGCTTGGGTTTTCAAGCTCTGGAGAGGAAGGTATCCTTATGAATCAGGAGTAGGAGGCAGATGTTTGCTACATATATTTCTCTACATTTAAATTTTGAACAAGTATATGTAATATATACTCAAAAACTTTAGGAAATTATTAATGAATAACTAGATTTCATCTAATTAGTCAGCACATTTATCAAAATTCCACTGTGTCACCAGGTATGGTGGCTCACGTCTGTAATCCAGCACTTTGAGAGGCCACGACAGGTAGATCACCTGAGGTCAAGAGTTTGAGACCAGCCTGGGTAACATGGTGAAACCCTGTCTCTACTAAAC
>NW_016107848.1:832035-861568 GCF_001604975.1 Cebus imitator | reverse complement strand
AAAAAAAGAGATTCCTCTGTGTCTCTGATCCCATATTAGAAATGATGACAACCATAAAAGTAGAAAGTGATCTGCAAAAGATTACAAATACATAAATTGTGCTCATACTCAGAAAAATGGCAAGAACGATACATATGTAAATGTTAACGATGGTGGTCTCTGAGTTGCTAGGAATATTGGTGGGCTTTTTTTTTTCCTTACTTCTAATTAAGAATTGTCTATATTATTCATATTAACACATGTGACATTTCAAATAATTTTTTAAAGTTAACTTTATTTTTAGATGTACAAGAAAAATATTTTTATGTAAGTATGCCAATGCAGAGATAATTTTAAAACTAATATGTGTTTTGCAAAGGCCTCCCAGCCCCCTCTGTATGATGTCTGTATCATCTATAATAACTGGCCACAGATTTTCACTATAATAGTTAGAAGAAGGCAGTTTGAACATTAGTGATATCCACAAGTTTTGTAGTGATATCCACAAAGCTTGGAAATAGATAGGCCGTGGGGCTTGGGTCCCAAGTTTGCCAAATACCATTCTGCCTGACCTTGGTTAAGTTCCTTAGCCTCTCTGAATGTTCATTTCCTCATCTGCTGAGTGGGTAAAATAATGACACCAACCCCCATTGGAGTTTTGTGAGGATCAGATGAGAATTCATCAAAGCCCTGAGCCCAGTGGTTAGCACATAGTAGGCACTGAGGATTGTTAGCTCATGCGAGGAGTTTGAGTCAAGACCTTCAGCTAAGCTGGAGCAAATGCCTCATATTTGATACAGACAAATCAGCAGGCATATGCATTTGCAGAGGATACTTAGCCAAAAATCAAGATGTAAACTGGCTTTGGAGAGAGAGGTACTATAAAATACTCAAGAGAAGGGTTAACGTTTTTTTTTTCTACAATAAGATTTAGGAAAAAGAGAAGGTGGCAGGGTGAAAATCAATCAAACAATCTTAGACAGGAGGTATAGTGTGACCTGTGGGAAGGAGATAAATGCAAGGACTATAAAGCTCCTGATCAAACAAAACCAAAAAGGGTATGAAAGAGAGGGTTTGATACCAGGCCATGAATAGAATTTCAGGAAAATGAATGATGGTATGGGATTACCATGTTATAAATCAATGAGGTGACTGAGATGATATCGTAAACCAGAAGAACAAAACTCAAATAGATATTAATGACACCTGACCTTGTATATTAACCTTCAACATAGTCATTTGTAATGTAAAATCCCTGGTTAGACAATCTACCCTATTACCATATGGTTCTTTTTTTGAGAGGAGGAAGCGGCAAGGATCAGGTTTGGAAAGTAGAAAAATAAAAGCAATTTAAAACAGGACATTTGGGCTTTGAAGGCAAAGGGGTTTGGAAAGATTTGATAGTGCTGAGGCTGAGCTATCAAGTGTCATGGTGGTGTCAGGTTTGTTTTCTGGGAAATATTTGAACTAATTTTATCAGCAGCATTTCTCTCAGGCTATTTACTACCTGAATATTTGTCGAGGCCTCTAGAAGAGGCAGCCAAACATGTACATCTGAAATTCTTTCTATTTGGAGCACAACTTGGGTGGGGAAGGCTCTCTTGTAACAGGGGTGGGGAACTGACAGTAGATGTTGCTGCAAGAAAGATGAGATTTCAGGAGCTGTCATCAGGATTGCGACTTCTGGTTGCAGTCGATATTTTTCCAAATGCCAGCCACACAAGGATTTAAAAGAATGTGCAAAGAAGCATGTGGCGTGCTCCTCATGAAGCAAGAACAGGCTAAGTGGCTCGCTTAGCATCACGCCCCCCAGCCAATCACAAGCTTGGGCACCCCGGCCTTTTCTCTGCAAGGCCTTGGCCACATGCCCTCCTATACAATTGTGAGGAGATTGGATGAAACACGATGGTATTTAAAGCACTCTTCCATGGCGCTCTTGCAGTTGTAAGATTTCCCAAGAGGCAGTTGCCAAGATTATGTTCTTTCCCACTGACTTTTAATTTGTAAATTGTAATGGGCTCCCCTTTAGATATGGCGATATAGGTAGCATTCCACCAGGTGGCCAGAGAAGAGATGATCCCATGTAAATCTTTGGGGTACACTCTCTGCCATGATGAAAGGTGCAGGAAAAAGCATAGTGATCAAATTCTCTTATGGTTGGACATGAGGCTTGTAGAAACTCTGGTCTTAAAAGAGATCTGTTATCAACTATGTTCTTAAAGGAACTTCCAAAAAAAATCACATAATTTTGTTTAAAAGTAAACCACCCTTATAAAGGAAGAGGAAACAAATCAACCACTGGACCATGTTTCTCTTCATATTTTTACCCACACTATTCATGCAAACCATGCTGGCAGCTTTCCCAGATTCTTAGCACTGCCTTGACACTCTTCTCTCCTCCTAGTGTAACAGCCCTATTTGCATTATTACTTTTAGAATCCCTCCTTCTTTTCAACGCAGGAGGAAAACAGATTCACCCTTCCTGGGCACTAAAACATAATCAATAGTGTACGAGAATATACCTGTATTTCAGTATCAGGGCCCTTAAAAAGGAGATTAATTTGAGAATTGCTCAATAACTATCCTATGAATAAAACTGTAAACAGATTTACTAAGCAATTAAACTTCACATTTTAGATAAGTTGCAGCTATTTCTCATTGGATTTCCTACCGAGTTTTCTTTATTAAACTGTAGGTAAGAGTTTCAAAGACAGAGAGAATCTATCACCTTTCATTTTCAATTTTTTGTCATATTTCTTTCTCCTAATAACCTTCTTCTTAAGAGTTTCGCACTGGTTTTACTGAGGCCAAGGCTAAGCTGATATTACTTAGCTACTTCTCTCCAAGTTGTGCCATACACTGTTGAGAGGCTTCCAGATACCCAGCCTGAGAAACTCAGCATTCAAGACATCTAGTATAGCCAGGATAGTCTTTTCTGCAAAACCTTCTACCATCCCTTGTTTTTCTTGCTTGGTTTTTCTTCCCGGACTTTCGTTCTCTGTTTGTTGCATTTCACTAGTAATACAGCTAAAGTTCATTTATTCCAACCATCTTTCTTGATGTGTAATAGTCCCTTGGGTGAATATATGACTTTTTTTTGTTGTCGTTACCCTATTGATAGACACAGGTTAGTTCCATATGGGGGCTCTTACAAACAGTGCTGCTAGGAACTTCCTTGCACATGTAGCCTGCTACCCTCATGCAAGAGTTTATTGAGGATTTTTACTTGGGAGTAGAATTGCTGAGCCATGAGGGTATACCTGTCTTACTACATAATGCCAAACTATTTTCCAAAATGATAGTTCCAAACAATTCCCTATGGAACCAGGCTGCATGTCAGGCTCTGAGCCGACCCTGTGGCCAGCAAAATACATTTACCTCTCTCCGCCGACAGTACAACAGAGCTTCCTTATATTCTACTGAGAAGAGTGGATCAGTCATCTTCCAAATAAATAAGAACCCCAAATGGAGAGACTCCTCTCTCTGCTCTATCTCTCTGTCTCTCTCACGCACACACACACACACACGCACACACGCACACACACACATACACACTACTCACTTTCTGCCTCCCCAGTGCTGTCAATCATTGTACAGAAGCTGCACATTCCCTGCTGTTTTTTCAAATTTGAGGTAGTTCTTCATCTACTCCTCAAGAAGGCTCTTTGCTTTGAAAAGGATTGCCTTCAGGAGGGCATCTCTAAGACTTTATAACTCTGCTAGGAGGCTAATTCAACAACTCAGCTAGTAGTGACTGGGTACCTACTAGAGACCAGTTGTCTTTTTCTCTGCCCTCAGAGACCTTGGATTTTAATGGCAGTGGGGCGGGGGGCAAGCTACTCAAAAGCAAACTACTATTTCAGCTCCCCTTATAAAAAACAAACCAACAAACAAATCCTTAGGTTTTTTAGCCTTTTTTCCAGCTAAATCAGGCATGGAAGGCTGGTGCTTTAAGCAAAACATCTTGGTACTGCTATGTAAGTTGCTCTCTGTAAGGGACTTGAATTAGGAGCGCTCAGAATGTTTCACCTTTATTAATTCAACAGATGTTTTTGTGAGTTGCCACTATGTGCAAGGCATTGTTCTGGTGCCCTGTGCTTTCAGAACTNAGAGACAGGGTTTCATCATGTTGTCCAGGATGGTCTCGATCTCTTGACCTTGTGATCCGCCCACCTCAGCCTCCCAAAGTGCTGGGATTACAGGCATGAGCCACTGTGCCCGGCCAACTTTTTTTTTTTCATACATTGAAATGAGTCTTTTGTAAATGGCAGTGGTATTTTTTTAATTTAAATTTTTTCAGGCTGGACATGGCGGCTCATGCCTGTAATTCTAGCACTTTGGGAGGCGAGGCAGGTGAATCATCTGAGGTCAGGAGTTAGAGACCAGCCTGGCCAACATTGTGAAACCCTTGCTTTACTAAAAATACCAAAAATATATTTTTTAGCTCCTCCAGCTACTCAGGAGGTTACGCAGGAGAATCACTTGAACCCAGGAGGTGGAGTTTGCAGTGAGCCAAGATGTGCCACTGCACTCCAGCCAGGGTAACAAGAGCAAAACCCCATCTCAAAAAAAAAAGTTTTTTTTTCGGAAAGTCATTTCTTCATAAAGATTGGTCATTTCTGAGCACCAGGAATCCATTTTCCAACATAGAGGTTGGATCATGCCAATTTTCTTCCCCCAGTCCTGTGGTTGGCTAAATGCCTCTCCAAAATGCCCACGTCCTAATCCTAGAATTTGTGATGTGAGATGGGGAAGTTATCCTGGTTTGTCCAGAAAGTCTCACAAGGGTCCTTGATTTCAGACAGGAGGTGGGAGTGATGCACCCACAAGCCAAGGAGAGCAGGCAGCAAGAATCGGATTCTCCCTGAGCCTCCAGAGGCCTCAGTCAGCCCAGGCCTCACGTAGCCAGAGTAATCTGCTCCTTGCCTTTTGCCCCCTCTGTGCTAACTGAGTTGTTGCTGGAGCATGCCAGACCTGCTTCCCACCTTGAAGCCATTGCGGGCACTGCTCCTCTGCCCCCACCGTTTACACTTCTAACCACCCAACATTCAAGATAAGCTATGGCACACAGTAGGTCTTTTAAATATGGCTACAAGATGCCTTGATATCTTTGTGACTTAATTAGGGCTTGATCTGTTCTAACGAGTTTCTCCTTTCATGGGGCAGGATTAGGCTCTTCACTGGACGGGGATTAAGACAGAATAATGTGGCCTTTGACAGCATGGAAAGATGCATGATGGACAGGACAGCATCACCCCCAGGCACAGTAACGCTCTCCTAGGCGCCCTAAGAGCGTTACAGCTCCCGCCCTACCCGCCCTCGAAGAAGGGCTGCAGAGAAGCCTCTATCCACCCTGGGTGAGAGGGAAGCCAGGTTTATGCAGTTTGTGCAAAGGAGACCCCAATAGGCCAGCGAGTATCTTGTCAAGCTTTATTGGGCAGGTGACTTGGGCATATTTCACTCAGATCTTGTGAGCTTCTCAGCAGCAATTCAGGGCTTGAGCATTTGATGTAGGGGTGTTGCTATGGCCTCACTTGGTGTTTCTTGGGCAGGTGACTTTTAACTTCCAGCAGGGGGCGAGGGGCCCAGGAAGCTTAGTACCTTCTGCATCTTCTCCTCCTCCTGGATCTGCAGCCTCTGCGATGCCATTGGGTTCTCTCATTGCTTCTCCAGATACTGTTCTTGCCTGATGTTGCCTTAATGGCCCCAAATCCCAACTATATTATTGGCCTGTCCTAGGCCCTAGATAAAAATTTCCTCTTCCACACAGTGCACACTTGCTCTTAGTCATAAAACGACACCGGCTGCCTGGATGTATTTGCACCATGTACGTCTATGACTTCCTTAGGCCTCCCAGAGATTGGTCCAAAGTAATGCTAATTACTATTTTAAAAATTATTACAGTTTAGAAAATGCTTTTCAGACTAGGTGCGGTGGCTCACACCTCTAATCCTAGCACTTTGGGAGGCTGAGACAGCCAGAAAACCTGAGCCCAGGAGCTCAAGACCAACCTAGACCACATGGCAAAACCCTATCTCTACAAAAATAAAAAATATTAGCTGGGCATAGTGGCATATGTCTATGATCTCAGCCACTTAGGAGGCTGAGGTGGGAGGATTGCTTGCACCCAGGAGGTAGAGGTTGCAATGAGCCACTCCAGCCTGAGTGACAGAGGGAGACTCTGTCCAGAGAGAGAGAGAGAGAGAGAGAGAGAGAGAGAGAGAGAAAGAGAGAAAGGAGGAAGAAAGAAAGAAAGAGAGGAAGAAATACAAGAAAATGTTTTTTGTATCCATGATGGTGTACAGATTCACACGAAATCTAGAAGATACACAAATAGGTGTTATTATACTTATCATCATTATATTATTATTTATTTCATAGATGAGGAATCCAAGATTCAGAGGGGATAGATAGCTTGCCCAAGAGCACACAGCTAAGAAGTCATAAGGCCAACGTTTTGCCCTTCGTGTTTTCTTCTGTGATACAATCCCACCTCCCAACCCACAGAATATTCTAGCCCCAACCGACCTACCTAATACCTAATACCTAATGCCCTAATACCCTAATAACCCACCCATCTCCAGGCTTACTCAAATCTTTATTCTTAAACGTGACTCTGAATCTTTAGAGACCATCGACTAGTGCAGTAATCAGTATGTGGGCCTCCTAGCAGTGAGGAGAGAGCCCCAGGCATAGCCTGGTATATGCAGGTTTCCTAATATCCAGAAGTGTGGCCATCTTTCAACCTTCCTTGGATGCCCACCCTTGCTCTATCCAATACAATAGCCAGTAGTCATATGTAGCTGCTTAAACTAAAATTAAAATTTGATTGAATTTAAATTCAGTTCCCCAGTCACACTAGCCATATTTCAATGGCTGCTGCTGGGAACAGTGCGGATTGCAGAGCATGAGCCATTGGACAGTGCTAGTGACAGCCATCCCCACACCCCCATTGGTACTCATGTGGGAACTACCTGCTCATAACTGGGTTTGAGTCATAAATATATGTTGGAATTGAGGAATATGAACTAAGGCCCATGGGTTTAACAATAAAATAGTGAAAACAAATTTAGAGAAGCTGCAGGCAGAGAATAAAAGGGATGGGGAAGGGAGTTTTTAGAGCCCACATGTTTGCATCCCTCTAAAATTTGTATTTTAAACCTAAGCCCCGATGTGGTGGTATTAGGAGGGGACTGGGATTAGTGCTTTTATAAGAAGAGACATGAGAGAAATAATTTCTTTCTCTACCATGTGAGGCCGCAAGGAGATGATGACAGTATGTGAACCAGAAAGAGGCCCTCACCAACGTGACCATGCTGGCACCTTGGTCTTAGACTTCCCAGCCTCTAGAACTGGGAGAAATGAGTGTTTGTTGTTTAAGCCACCTAGTCTATGGTATTCAGCTACAGTAGCCCAAGTGAACTAAACACAAGCAAAGAGCCAAGACGGCTGATCCTGAAAAAAGGGAACAGAAACAGAATTGGATATAAACCGCATTTTTTCACCAAGCTGGAGGTGGCCACATAGGCATGATACTTGCTGTTTTAGGTAATGTTAAACCACCACTCCAGTTTGTACCCAAAGCCATTGAGCAGAGCTTCATTCTGCAGGTGCTTTGATAATCTGTGGCACAGGAAATCAGATGAATAATGAAGGAGGAAAGTCTACGGTTAGGGAACAGAGGCCTCCGTGCAGCGTGGAGGAGATCTGGGTGCTGGACTAGTGACAGCACCTAGCTTCCACCACCTTGAGTCCGAATCTCTGCTCTGCCTCTTCCTGGCTGTGTGGCTTTGTGTGATCACTGAGATTCCTTTTCAAAGAAACAAAGATAGTAATACCTCTTCTGCAGAGTTGATTGTGTGGATGAGACATAAGGTATAAAAAGCACCATGCTCCCGGTCATTGCTACCCTCCAAAATAGTTTAATGTGCTGGCATAAGGATAGAGGCAGGGTTAGTCCAGGCAAGATAAGAACAGCATTTTTTTTTCATGTATTAGACAACTGCTTCCTGTAATTTGTTATCATAAATGAAGAGCTCTCTCTAATCATTTACCACATATACTCCATGGTCTTGATTCTAGGAGGATGATGTGGCTTCCTTATTTTCTATATGGATAAATTCAGAATTGATGCAAAGTGAATGAAGACATTTCCCTTTCGTTTTAACCTGTGCCAATACATTTTTCTATTCACATCACCATTTTATTGGGCCAAATCTGGTATTACGCAAGCAAGCATCAGTCCCTAGTTTGTTTTTACATTTCGCTTTTAGTCCTCAGCTCTGAATTCCTTTTTTATAACTTGCTTCATCACTTCAATGATTGTGGTTGAACTGGCTTTTCCTTGCTTCCATGGGGCTTCTCATGGTGGAAGACCCAGAAACATTGTAGACCTTGGTGAAAGGGAGTTTTTGTGGTGCTGTCTGTCATTCAAAATTTTCCATTAACTTGTAGCAGAGGTGAGTCTATGTATTGGATTGAGTCCATTATTTTAAATATGTTTAGAAAATTGTACATTACTTGAATAAGAAATAATGGCAGAAGCCAGAAGCATTTTTATATCCTGTTCCCAAAGGGTCAAATAAGGCTTTGTTTTTATTAATTAAAAAAAAAAAATCAGACCAGGTGCATTAGCTCACGCCTGTAACCCCTGCACTTTGGGAGGCCGAAGTAGGTTGATCACCTGAGGTCAGGAGTTCCAGATCAGCCTGGCCACCATGGTGACACCCCATCTCTACTAAAAATACAAAACCTAGCTGGGTATGATGGCAGACACCTGTAATCCCAGCTAGTCAGGAGGCTGAGGCAGGAAAATTGCTTTAACCTGGGAGGTGGAGGTTGCAGTGAGCCAAGATCTTGCCATGGCACCCCAGCCTGGTCGACAAGAGCAAAACTCTGACTCAAAAAAAAAAAAAATCTAACAACTTAAGAAAAAAGAGAAAGGAATTCTGCAATGTGAATGTAAATCAAGCTCTCTGGCAATCCTCTCATGGAGAGCCAAAGTGAAGATATAATACCACTGGTGATATAAGGACTTTGAGATCCTTATGAGTCAGGCTATTCACAAAACATTATTCTTATTTTCATTAAAATAGCCAGTAAGTGGGGAATTTTCACCTGCATTCAGATCTTACAGCACACCACAAATACCCTTTTATGTCTCAGCTGGTGAAACCATAAAGAGGTTGTTATTCTACAAAACAGCTTTTCACAGAAACATAATTCAATTTTAAGAAAATGAATATGAAATAAAATACCTGTTCCTGCTCTTTCAACAGCTCTGTCCTCCTGCTCCATCGAGCTTCCTTGATCCCTCCCTAAAAGGCCTCAGGTGTTTCCAGGTTGTCTCAGCAAACAATTGTCATTCATTAGAACCATTAAGGGACGATTTGGGGTGAAGTAATAAATGTACAGAGAGATACTGAGCTGTACAGATGGTATGATATACTGAGAGTTGATTGGTTATAAGTTCTCCTGAGCCCTCTCTTTGAAGTAATTCTATCATCAACAGGTTATGAATACTTGTGAACTCTGTTTGTGTAATACGGATAGTGACAATGTGTGCCTATCACCTCAAATGCCTTTCTTCTCTGTTAATTGTGGGAGGCTTGCATCCTTCTTTAATGTGATTGAACTTAAAAATTTTTTAACATTAAAACCAAGGTCAAGTCAAATCAAAAGTATGAGGCGCTGCTATGTTTTCAAACTACACCTGGATTCCTCTCTTCTATAGAGCTGGAGGATGGGCAGGGATGGGATAGGTCTCTCCAGGTAATAATCTCAGTCCTACACTTGTCTCATTTTTCCTGTTAAGTGGCACCATGCCCCTTTTTTGCAGATGATTCCTGTTCACCTAAACAAATCCTAATCAATGACATTTTGTGAGGCCGGGCGCGGTGGCTCAAGCCTGTAATCCCAGCACTTTGGGAGGCCGAGCCGGGTGGATCACGAGGTCAAGAGATCGAGACCATCCTGGTCAACATGGTGAAACCCCGTCTCTACTAAAAATACAAAAAATTAGCTGGGCATGGTGGCACGTGCCTGTAATCCCAGCTACTCAGGAGGCTGAGGCAGAAGAATTGCTTGAACCCAGGAGGTGGAGGTTGCAGTGAGCCAAGATCACATCACTACACTCCAGCCTGGGAGACAGAGTGAGACTTCATCTAAAAAAAAAAAAAAAAAAAAAAAAAAAATGACATTTTGTGCTGTGTAAGAATAAAGTAGTTGGGGCTAGGTGCAGTGGCTCACGCCTGTAATCCCAGCACTTTGGGAGGCCAAGGCAGGTGGATCATGAGGTCAAGAGATCGAGACCATCCTGGTCAATATGGTGAAACTCTGTCTCTACTAAAAATACAAAAATTAGCTGGGCGTAATGGCACGTGCCTGTAGTCCCAGCTACTCAGGAGGCTGAGGCAGAAGAATTGCTTGAACCCAGGAGGTGGAGGTTGCAGTGAGCCAAGATCACATCACTACACTCCAGCCTGGGAGACAGAGTGAGACTTCATCTAAAAAAAAAAAAAAAAAAAGAATAAAGTAGTTGGGAGGAGGGATATAAAAATAAAAAGTAATATACATAGCTACATTTATTGAGCCCTAAATATGAACCAGACATTGAACCTAAATATGAACCAGATAAATCCCTCACATGCATTCCTTTATGAAATGTTTATAATACCAATCTGAGGCAATTATTATTCCCTTTAGAAAGCCGAGAAAACTGAGGAAAACAGTAGTTAATTAACTTGATCATATCATGACACTCATAAAAATGTAAGCCAATGTCCCATCCAGATAAGCACCCCAGTCAGGTGGTGTAGAGCCCCTCTGTAATCCTTGCAGCTGATTCTAACTAATCTGTCCATTTGTTATTACTAGAGTGACCACGTATTTGTCATCCAAACTGGGACCACTTTGAGGATGAAAGTGGAGACTATTAAAAACTAGCATTAAAAAAGTAGGCATAAATGGGGATTGTCTTAGGGAAATTCAGATGTGTAGTCAACCTAAGCTATTAGGTCAGTAGAGTCCCAGGTCAACCCACCCTTTCCCTTCCTCTTAAAATTTTCCTTTATAAGCCCTAGGCTGCTATAACCTTCACAATAAAATATTGAAGCAAAATGCTCCATCTTTCAAAAATATAGTATTCTCTTCCCCTACCAAAAACTTCTAGTTTAACAGAGTCTTTTATTTTAATGTAGCAGGTATATGTGCTGATAAAAAGCATTCTCCAGGCCAGGCATGGTGACTCATGCCTGAAATCCTAGCACTTTGGGAGTCTGAGGCAGGAGATGACTTGAGGCCAGAAGTTAGAGACCAGCCTAGACAACATAGCAAGACCCTGTCTCTACAAAAAAAGTAAAAGAAAAAGTAGACAGGCATGAAGGTGTGCACCCGAAGCCCCGGCTACTCAGAAGGCTGAGGCAGGAGGATCAGGTCAGGAGTTTGAGGCTGGAGTGAGCTTTGATCATCCCATTGCACCCCAGCCTTGGGAGCAGAGTAAGACTCTGTCTTTAAATGGCACATAATAGTATACACAGTATGTGCTCATTGGGGTGAAACAAAAGAATTTTTACATATTTGCATTGTGTGTATGGGTATGTGTGTTAACACTCGTACATACTTAAGCAGCCAGAGCCTATCTGTTCAATAATAAACACAAAATGTTGACTTATTATTGCTTCATGGAAGGAAAGAATCTCAGAATCTGGGGTGAAAGGTGATTCATTTTGCACAGTATATCCTTGTGGTCAGATTGAAGGTTTTGCCTTGAGTATATTTTATTTTTCAAGTGAGAAGAAAAACTAGACAGATAAATACTTTTCATGCGGTGAAGTCGTAACACTGTAGGAAGGCAATCTGATTAAAGTAATTGGCACAGATTTTTGAATGAGTAATAACTTTACCTGTTTTTTCAAAAAATGGCACTTTTAGGCTGGGCACAGTGACTCACACCTGTAATCCCAGCACTTTGGGAGGCTGAGGCGGGCGGATCACCTAAGGTCAGGAGTTTGAGACCAGCCTGGCCAACATGGTGAAACTCTGTCTCTATAATAAAATACAAAAATCAGCTGGGTGTGGTAGCTGGCACCTGTAACCCCCACTACTGGGGAAGTTGAGGCAGGAGAATCACTTGAACCTGGGAGGTGGAGGTTGCAGTGAGCCAAGATCATGCCACTGCACTCCACCTTGGATGACAAAGTGAAACCCTGTCTCAAGAAAAAAAAAAAAAAAGACACTTTTAGAAGTACTCTTTAACCAGTGGAATGTTAAGCAGTATGAGAGAAGTGAAGATATTCAAGCAGTGAAGATATTTGAGGGTAGAGTGGTCATCCCTGTAGGAAATAATGTCTTCTAAGTTGAAGCTACTGTTTACAATTTCTTCCTTTTTTTTCATTTACAAGCCCACAAATATTCCAAAATATTAACTTTTTTAAAAAATCATGTTTAAAAACATGATTGTAAGGTCCAACAACAATGTGGAATGTTCTGCTCTTTAGTTATCCACACAAAAAGTTCCATAGCTTAAACAACATGGTGGCATCCCTGTAGTCCCAGCCATTCAGGAGGCTGAGGTGGGAGGATCACTTGAGCCCAGGAATTCGAGACTGTAGTGTGCTATAGTGATGCCTGTGCCTAGTCACTGCACTCCAGCCTGGACAACTTAGCAAGACCCACCCCTTAAAAAAGAAGTTCCATAGCTTAAACTACTCAAATAAGGAGACAATCAGTGATATGCAAAAGTATTTATTTTGGCCATGTACTTTGAGATAACGCACAGCAGACTGGGTTTTCAAGCTAGTGCCTTAAACGCTGCATAACTCAAAAGGAAGCAATGAGTAAGCCTTGGATGATGTATTAGCTCTAAGGATGTTATCTGTGAGTATGACAAGGACTTTTAATTTTCCATCCTATACTTACTCTTCTGTTATTACTAGTAACAGAACCCTGAATTCATTTGGGACAGTAATTTTTCCTCTTAAAAGATTCCCTCACCAGCTCCCTTGCAGCTAAGTGTGGCCATGTGACAAAGGTCTGGCCAATGAGTTGTAAGTGAAAATGTTCCCAGATACTTCTGGAAAAGCTCCTTAAAAGGAACTAACTAAGCCAGGAGGGGCTCTCTTTTTGCCTTCCTCTTTTCCTTTTTCATGATTGGAGAGAATAAATGATAACTAGAGGGACATCATGGTCTAAGGCTGGTAGAGCAGAGAGATAGAAAGAGCCTAGGGCTCTGATGACTTTGAGGAGCCACCATATGAGCCCTGTGCAGACAGAGGTAGAGTTTCTCTTATGTTAGAAATAGGTTTTGGATGTTTAAGACATTGAAATCCAGTCTCTGTTATTGGCAGTTAAATACAAGTCCTAACTGAACAAGCTACTTCTCTCCTTTAGGAGACAGCATATCATGTAATAAAATAAACATGACATTCATTCATCATCTAAACTATGCCTTTTGCTATGCCTGCTTTTTGTTTTGTTTTTAATTAATTAATTAATTAATTTAGAGACAGAGTCTCACTCTGTTGCCCAGGCTGAAGTACAGTGGCATGATCTTGGCTCACTGCAGCCTCCACCCCCGCCCCCCCCAGTTCAAGCAATTCTTCTGCCTCAGCCTCCCGAGTAAGTTTGACTACAGGCCCACACTACCATGCCTAGCTAATTTTTATATTTTTAGTAGAGCCGGGGTTTCAGCATGTTGGCCAGGCTAGTCTCAATCTCCTGACCTCGAGTGATCCACCTGCCTCAGCCTCCCACAGTGCTGCGATTACAGGTGTGAGCCACCAGGCCCAGCCTTGTTTTTAATTAATTCAATTTTTAAAAGACATTTCTTCTTGTAGAGCAACTCCTGAGCTAAGTCTTCAGTTCCTTGCACTCTAAAAAAATTTCTCTCCTTTATAAATAACCCATCTTTCAACTCACAGAAACCTCAATTAATAATCATTTTTCTCACAAGATGACTCTAGGAGACATTTACTCAGATACTATGACTGTCACCATGCTGCTAGTACTGAAGTAATAGAAACAGATGAAGTTTTCTCACTTGTTTATTTTCCATGTGGGGTGTCCCATTTAAAATCCTTCCATTATACGTCCCCAGGCCCTAAATGTAGGCTGTGTTATGGATAGCCTTTGAAACTTCTGTCTTCTTTTCTCTGGGAAGGAGGGGAGGTGAAAGCCTGAATAAAAGAAAATAATTTTAAAAAGAAAGGAAAGAAGAAACAAAATAAGAACCATATTTTTAACAAAAGGATTTTTGAAAGCCTTGGAAAATGTTATATTCACTCATATAAGGCCCCACTGTTTTAAACATATTTTACTATAATTTTTCCTTCAAAACCCTGACATTCGAAGTTGAACAGGGCTCTTTCAGTGTACAACCCTGGGACATGGAGAAATAAAAAGAACAGTATTGCAACTAATGCATACTCAGTGGGAATCATCATATCGCATAATTGGTTGAAATCCACAGGCTGATCCGATGTCATCTTCAGAAATATGCAAGTTTCCCTTTGTTTTCTGACTTAGAGATATTTCCTTGCTTTAGGGCTTAACCCTTCAATTGTTGCCCCTAGTTATTGAAACATGATTAAAAATGAATGTGGAGCTGCCCGTCCTAAACTCACCCCAAATGTTAGGTAAGATTTCCCCAAATCTGCCAACTTTTATTCTAACAAAAACACACAATATGCACTTCAAGTGTTTCTTTTCACTCATTTCCTTTATCTACCTGTTTCTAAACACCACACACACACACACACACACACACACACACACACAGCCCTTTAAATGTCTTTCTATGAGAAACTAATAGAACAAAGAGTTGCCATTTTGGAGCATGTAATGACATGTTTAAAAGTTCATCAACTTCCCCCTTTAAAAAAAAAAAACTGGCAATGAATCTAAAATAATAATTCAAAAAGATTTAGAGAAAAGAATCCTTAAGACTTATTCTTCTGTAACATGATGTAAATCATAAATATACCACTGGTCTGGAAGTGATTACAACAGGCTATGAGACAAAAGATATTCCTAAGCAGACTCTGCTGGCAATGGGGTCTATACTCCCATCAGCATATAAGAGGATTTGGGAAGGTAAGTTCTCATAAATGCTAATAAGAGATTCACACCACTGTAAAAAGAATTCCCAGGTGTACATGTTCCAATAATAAATTCTAAGTCCTGGCCCATAACTGATTGTATAACCCATTACAGAAATCTATCCTCTTATTCAAGATGAATGAACCTTTCGGTGTTCCAAGCATTCCCTCCACCCTTCACCAGTGTTCCCTTTGCTTCTTGATTGTCATTGTCCCTGACCTTCCTAACAGGATCCTTGAAATGAAGAGGAGGAAGCAGTATATAGACAGTTTTCTAGAAGTGTGAGTCATTCTGGAATCGGTTCCCCCAGTCCCTATATAAGGGATACCGTTCACATCTAAGTTTCTCAATTGCTGTTAGAAAGCATTTCTTTGTTTTGTCTTTCCTTATACCTTTTTCCTGAGGGCAAAGGTTTAACTTTTTTTATTCTTCTCTGAGTGATTCAACACTTGAGTTAGAGATTCAGTTCACAGGACATCGAGAATTAGGTTTTGCTTGATAGCATAGCATTAGAAGCTATGGGCAGCCAACTCAAAGGGACACTGCAATGCTGTTTTATAATTAAGCAGGGCACCCGCTGGACCACATGTTATAACAGATGTTTCCTGGTCCCAGGTACTAAGCCAGCACACAGTAAAACTGCCCAGAGCCTCTCCCTGAGCCAAGATGGGTCAGTGCCTGGAACAACTCCTGTCCAGTGTCTCTTTCTGTAATTAGAGAATGAGGCTACCTTTTGGTCATTAATTCCATTTGAAAAATAGCCACAGCTAAATTAAAAATGGAAAAAAAAAAAGAACATCAAAGTGATCTTAAAATTGAAAAGCTTGATAAGAAAACAGAGATAATTTATTGGTGATTTATTATTTCGATCAGTGTTTTAGATCTTATATAAATTCAGCATGATGCCCTCTCTTCAACATGTTTTGCAAAATTTTCACTCCATTTATAAAATGGATAAAATTAGAGGCTCCTTATGCTTAAGCTGGAACAGAGTTTTAGGTTGGTTAGTACCAGGAAATCAAACTCAGATGCTTATAGAGGCCAGTTCATAAATGAACAAAGCAAGCAAGAGCAAGAAAAATTATTCTGCTTTTTCTTTTTCTTTCATTTTCTTGTTTTCAATAAGAGCCATGAGTGTGGGAATATCTCTCTGCACTCTGAGAACACAATAGTTTTGGCAGGGCTGACATTCAGATGGTGATCACTTGAGCTTAGCGTGGTCTTAACCAACACATGTGTAGATGCTCCTGTAAGCTCACCCAGTGAAGCCCATCCTCAGTCTCTCCTCCAAGAGCTCTTGGACCTCCCCATGACCAATCGAAGTAGAGCAGGGGGCATCCAGGAGTTGCTCTAGCACAAAGGTCAGTGTCCATTCTGATCGGTCAGTTCCCATGCCTTAGCAATTAAATATGTTTAATATTGCTCAGAACAAGTACATTGACAAATAGCAATTGATATTTTTTCTGTTTAGGGCAAACCAAAAGGGTAATAGGAATTGATGGGGTCACTGGAGCCCTGGAGAGCCCCTTCCCGGTCAAAGGAGGTTGCTACTACCGACTGAGTAGGAATGTGAGACTCCTGTGGCCAGATCTTCTGAATTCTCAAGGGAAAGTAAAAACCTATGTTCTTATGTGAAGTTTCCCAACTAAATTGTTAACTCATTTAAACACTATTATGGGCAAACTAAGTGTTTCTATGGGCCAAATGTAGCCTAGGTATTCCCAATTTGCAACCTTCTTGATTTCTGAGACATAGGAGAGGACTGAAGTCTAAGTGACTCGCCCAGAGATCACTCAAGTAACTAGTAGCAGATCCAGAGTGAGATCCTATATCCCCCAGCCAGTGAGATCTGACTTTCTTCAAGACAAATCCTATAATACCACTGAAAATCCTTCAGGAAGGATTTCTAGACTGCCTAACCTAGGAAGCAGGAACTTATATTACTTTTAGTATTACAATTCTTTATGCTAGTGTTTTTTCCCCACAACATAAAAGTGAAACCTCATTTCCAAAGCTGACATATAATGATGGAAAAGATATGAAAAGTTCCAGAGATGACTGAGGCCTTGCACAGCTATAAGAAAAGGTTGGTCCTCTGGCAGGTTGGGCGTTAGTTTTGTGTGTGTGTTTTTTGTTTGTTTATTTGCTTGAGACAGGGTCTCAGTCTATCACTCAGGCTGGAGTGTAGTGGCACAATCTCAGCTCACTGCAATCTCCGCCTCCTGGGTTCAGGTGAGTTTCCTCCCTTATCCTCCCGAATAGCTGGGATTACAGGTGCCCACCATCATGGCTGGCTAATTTTTGTATTTTTTGTAGAGATAGGGTTTCAATATGTTGGCCAGGCTGGTCTCGAACTCCCAACCTCAAGTGATCCACCTGCCTCAGCCTCCCAAAGCACTGGGATTATAGGCATGAGCCACTGTGCCAAGCCTGGACATTAGTATTTAAACAAATTGATAGCATTTCCAGGCAAGCAGGGGTCAAAATAGTCCTGTGGCAAAGGTGACCTATAGCAGGGTAAGAAAGTCTCCAAGTATGAAGGAAACTCATTATTAGGAATGATCTGATTTTTATGGAGTTCCAGTGTCATGTGATCCTGAGATGAATCTGTCCTTTTCATGATTATTTCTTACCTTTGTTATGGAGCTAGATTGTGCCTAAAGTGAAGTCAAGTGTTTATAAAATAGATATGTTCACAAAATTAACACATATTTACACTATGGGCTAGACCAACATTCTCAAACATCTGTAATTATCCCACCTTCTATGTGATTTGGCTTCTTCTTATCACTTACACTCTTATTCATTTAATTTTTAAAAAGCTAGTGTACCATTTTTTCTTGATTAGAAAAACAGTTAACTCTCCTTGTGTTGGGGTTGGGGTTACATCAATGAATTAAGTATTCCTTGACCTTATGGCTCCATAGACCATTAATATACAAATAACTAACTTTGATAAAAATATTGAAAGTGCTATGATAAATGCAAAGAGGGAGCCATTAATAGTCTTTGAGTCAGATGCAGGTAAGAGTGGAAATGCTTTACCCAGGATGTGATATTGGGCTGGGCTTTCAGGAAGGAGCCAATAGGAGGTGAAGGTTATTCTAGGCAGAGAAAGCTGCTTAAAGAGAGGCACAAAGTCCTAAAGTGTGCTGAGTGTTTGGAGATAGTGAATGGTTCAAAATAGCTAAAGCCAAGAACACACAGGGTGAATGATAGGAAAATCTGCCTGGGATTGGCTTTAAATATAGTCGTACAAAGTAGGACATAACCTTTTCTTACTCTGGAGGTAAAGAGCCCCCAAAGGATTTAGAGATGGAGAATGTCCGATCTGCTCTGAGTTGTGAGAACCTAATTTTACCTACGGTGGGCTGGTGATGGAAGGGACTGAAGGTAAGGAGGTCAATTAGGAAGCCGCCCAAATACATCAGGCCAAAGACGGTGAAGTACTGAATTAGGGAGTAGAAACTGTGATGAAAAGGAAAAGCTAGATTTGAAAACCTTTTTTGAAATAGAAACAATAATACTTGGTGACTAATTAGATTAGGAGAAAAGAAGGAGTAGAAGCTGAGTCCAGAATCTCTTACTTGAATGCCAGATGTGTGGAAATGCCATCTATCCAGATGTGAGGGAGAGCAGAGCTTTGGGAGGGTGTGTGGGGGCAAGGGAGAGGTGGGGCTCATTCATGAGTTCTGGTTTGGAGATGTCAAAGTTGAAGCACCTTCCAAAGACTCTGGTAGGTGGATCTACCCAGAAGGCATCAAAAACATGGAACTGTGGCTTCAGAAGGAAGAACCAGGGGCCATGAGATTGACCCCTGTAGAAATATTCTGCAAATGACTTTTAATGATACAGATGGAAACTCATTATCTTGAGAAGGCTAACCTGACAATAATTAGATAATTTGACAACTGGTAGTAAAAGAAGGCACAGAACAGCACTTTGACCAGCTTCCACATCATCTTCTTTTATGCAATAAGATTGAGAAATCACTGTGCTTGAAATGATGCAGACACAAGTCTGAATCCTGAGCATCATACTACTTGCTAGCTGTTTGACTTTGGAGAAGTTACTGTTTAACCTTGCTTAGCTGCTTGGAGGGAGACATTATTCTGGGGTCTGGGAATATAATGATAAATCAACCCTGCCCTCAAAGAGCTTCAATTTCCTTTTCTGTAAAACCACTAGATTGCAACTAGATATTATGTATCAGGCACAGTGCATAACACAGAATACCAAAAACCTGTGACTTATGAAATCCATCACTTTCTATTCATGGTTCATTTAATGTTTACACCAAACCTATGATGTAGGCATTGATGTTGTGCCTATATAGTTGGGAAAACTGAGCTCATACACCTTGCACAAGTTCATAGGGAACAATAAGGGTCATCTGACTTCCAAAACGCTATACTACATCTCCTTTCCATTGTCAAACTAAATGGGCTATGCAGACATAAGCACCTTCTCTTTCCCTGGAAGCACCAAAATATGAGTGAATGGAGCAGAAGTCATCATCCAAAGAAGACGCCAGTTAAATTAAGATAATGTGACATAATAACCCGAAGAGAATCAAAACTGAAGTTAGTCAAGGTAGCACTGGTATAAATCTCTTTAAATGCTATTCAGATGACTAAACTGAAGATAATGGCTGAGAAGTGCTTATTGGTTCAGGATGGCCAAGGCTGCCCCTCTGCCCCACTCCACAGCGTTGTATGTGTAGTTGCACTGTCACTGTAACCAGTCTGCACGGCCAAACACGGTGGCCCTGTCCATAGCTACAGAGTTTTTATTCTACCTCAAATTATTTTTGGAAGTAAGTGCAGAAAAATATTAGTAAGTGAACATCTTCAAAAGCATTTCAGGCATAATTTTTATACATAATTAATGGAATACAACTACTTAAAAGTCATTCTGGGGTGGAAATCTTTAACATTCTACGACCTCTTTATGTCTGCTTCTTGGCTGTCATCTTACATCTTCCTCTTCATTCCCTCAACATTGGCCTAGATCAAGCTCTCTTCATTTCTCTCAGGATAGCATCCAACCACTTGTTCTCCAACCTCCCCCCCTCCCGCCCCGCCTCTCTCTCTCTCTCTCTTTTTTATCTTACTTTAAGTTCTGGGATGCAAGTATAAAACGTGCAGGCTTGTTACATAGGCATACATGGGCCATGGTGGTTTGCTGCACCTATCAACCCATCATCTAGGTTTTAAGCCCCACATGCATTAAATATTTGTCCTAATGCTTTCCTTCCCGTTGACCCCCCACCCCCCGACAGGCCCCGGTGTGTGATGCTGTCCTCCTTGTGTCCATGTGTTCTCATTGTTCAACTCCCTCTTATGAGTAAGAATATGCAGTGTTTGGTTTTCTGTTCCTGTGTCAGTTTGCTGAAAATGATGGTTTCCAGCTTCATCCATGTCCCTGCAAAAGACATGAACTCATTCTTTTTTATGGCTGCATAGTATTCCATGGTGTATATGTGCCACATTTTCTTTATCCAGTCTATCATTGATGGGCATTTAGGTTGGTTCCAAGTCTTTGCCCTCTCTTTTATCATAATACCACAATTTCACTGAGGCTTAAACTCCCTCAGCATTTCCCTATCACCAAAAATACACAGCCATATTCATGGAGGAACACAGGTTGCTTACAACCTTTTGACCTTCATTCCCAATTCACAACCTGTTAGGTCTCAAATGTGTCTGGCTGTTTCACACCTCTGATCCCTCTGCACTTGCTAGTCCCTCTGCTTGGCATGTCTTCCCCAGGATCACCTGATGAACCCCTACTCATCTTTAAACACACAGTTCAAGAGACATTTCCTCTGAAAAGCCTTTCATGGCCTTTCCAAATTCTGATCTTTGTACCCACACAAGCCTCTGAGTTCATTATAGAAACTGTCACAATAAATAACGTTTCCTGTTAACATGTTTGTCTCCCCTAGCAGACCAAACACTCCTTGAAAGAATGCACACTATCTTCTATATTTTTGCACTTCCATACCCAGTAGAGCACCTGCCTCGGGCGGGGGCCCAGTAAATACAGTTACACTGAGTAGAATCGAATCCAATTGTCATTATCATGGTCATCAACTCAGGGTTAATGGACTCTTACAGGAGTATAATTTGTTGATAAGTGTTACATTTAGCATTTAGAGTGATGGAAGGAAAGACAGCCAAAACTCCTTGTTGATTCTGGTGCAAAGAAAAGAGGACTCTCTAAAATAAGAGGTAAGAAGAAAAGCTAGGGGAGCCTGAAATGTGTTCATTTTATCACTCTTCAATGCAAGAGATTGTAATTTTAGTGCAGGCCAAGCCACTTATCCTAGAGGGTTCTGACAGATTTTCTGGGAAAAATTTTAAAAAGAATAAAATTCAGCCAGGTGTGGTGGTGCACTCCTGTAATCCCAGCTACTCGGGAGCCTGAGGCAGGAGAATCACTTGAACCCGGGAGGCGGAGGTTACAGTGAGCTGAGATCATGCCACTGCACTCCAGCCTGGTGACAGAACAAGACTCTGTCTCGAGAAAGAAATAAAAAAAGAATAAAATTAAAATCTGTGGTCAGAAGGTTACAGAAAGGAAAGACACACATATCCGCTAGGGAATAGGAAGTGGTCTTGTCTTCAGCAGCAGGGCTGTCTAATAAATCTGGAGAGTTTTATTGACTTCATAGGCGCAAAAATAACCACCCGGAGAAGACATCGGGTTTCACTTATTTTTTGGAAAGTAATTTTTCACAGACGCGAGGTTAAAAGAAAGTGGTTGCACGGGCCTCGGCTGTGGTGTGTGTCTTCTGGTATGCGTAATGCAACTGGATCTCAATTCTGGGACGATGCCCAGATTCAGGGGCCTAAAGCCTCTGTTGAAAGCAATGAGGACAGAGTGTTGCCAGAATTTTATATATGCAACTATAGATCAATTGTCTTACTGCAAGGGTAGACTTTGATCAGGAGCGTCTGGAGGGAGGGGTTTCATTAAATGCTGTTTTCAGCCTTTAATTCTAGTTTTTTACATCTACTTGTTCCTAAGTCAGCTACAGACTCTGAATGGCCTTGACATAGAGAAACTGTTCCCTAAGCCACGTCTGGCTCTCAGGCATCAGCAGTGACTGGCATAAAAGGAGTTCCTGCATAGAAAAGATGTACAGTTTGGGCGATTTTGCTCGTACTCCATAGTTTTTGGTTTCACGTTAGACCAGTCAGAAAGGAACAGGCTGATGCTCTCTCCCTCCTGCCTCATGTCTGTGATTCATTAGAAAAGCTTAAAAACTTCCCCTACACTAAGACAAGCTTTCCTAAGAAAATAATTGATAAGAGCATATGTTTGTTGGATGAATTCTTCCTGGAACAAACGTCTGGCCAAGAATAGAAAATCCAGCCAGTCTTAGAAGGTACAAGCATCTATTTCTGAACTCCTTCAAATTTATTCATCATTATGGAAAAGATGGAAACTAAGTAATATTTCTGAGTTTTTACAACTTTCTTGCTTTTTCCTCCTGGTCGACCTCCAGGGATTTTATCCCACAGGGTAAGGAAAACTTTCATACTACCATCTTTCTTCTAAAATCAACAGGAACACAGACAGAGTAGCCGTGGTCTGACCACACTTGGTGGTAAGCAGAGCCTCCTGGGGTGTGGGAAGACACATTGTCCTCAGAGCCTTTAGCATTCTCTGCAAAACTGGACTGGGGGCCAAGAATGAGGGGGCCTGAAAATGACCATTAGACTTAGAAGCAGGAAATAAACAAAATTTAAAATCGTTTTATCTGAAATAATCCTCTTATTTTAGGAATGACAAAAATAAATGGTGGTCTCGAAATTTAATTTTTAGCAGCAGAATCCTGTTTCTGAGCAAAGTCTGAGATAAAATAGCCAACCTTTACTGAGCCCTTGGCATATGCAGGACACTGGGCTAACTAAGCACTTTACATGTGTAGTCTTATTGGGTTTAATCTTCACTACTCTAAAATAGGCACTATTATTATGTCTATTTTATAGACAAGGGAAACGAGAAATCAGTGTGCCTCAGATAACACAGTACACAACCCACTATATGACACAGATCAAAATGGGGCTGATGCAGTGGAATTGCGGCTAGATTACCAGGAACTCTTCAATTTCCCTGCTGCTTGTTCCTCCCTTACTCTCTCAACTCTCTGAAGCAACCCAAGGCTTTACGGGGAGCAGAGTTTGATAATCTTTTCACTAGAAAAGTTCTAAAATTTCTTTTCATTCTAATGCCTAATGATCCTAATTCTGGAGCTATAAACCATAGTAACCATCAGAACGTGCTCTGTAAGACTGGGTATTGGCAAACCTTACTCTTCCTTAAAGGGCTGGCTCAGGGTCACTTTTCACACACCTTTGAAGACTAGAATTTTAAAACTGTTTGATCCAATAAACATAGGAATGAAACCTAAGAATTCCACAGATGTAAACATTCTGATGCTATAAGATAAAATGTGTTGTTTATATTAAAACAGCAATGCTAAAATGTAAGGACCAATTTCTCTTTCTTTAATCATTAAGTTATTAAGTATTTTCTCACTAACACGTTTTCTTATACATTCACAGACGAATTGTTTCTAATAAATCCAGCCAGACGCAAGTATTAAGCATTAGAATTTTTACCTCTTGCATTAAGTAGATGTCTGTCTGGGCAGTTGGCTCACCCAGAGCAGGGAGTTCATCAAGGAAAGGGAGAGACTTTTGATCTCTTTGCTGGCTTTTCACAAAGGGAAAAAAAAACTCCACAGGCTGAACCTGTTAACTTCTAACTCACATCAGACATTTCCAAATTGCATGATTTTAGTGTAGCTAAGAGGGTGGGGAAACAGACAGCTTCTTACAGGGTGGCTGTGAGTATGAATGGGTATAAAATTAGTGGAGGGCAATTTGGCAATAGGTATGAAAAATGAAATACTCATACCCTTTGACCCAACAATAATTCACCTCCTGGGAATTCACTGTAGAGAAAGACTCCTACAACTGCTCCAAGATGTTTAAGAGTAAAATGATATTTGCAAGAATATTTGTTATAGGAAAAACTGGAAAGAACTCGAAGGTGCATTAACAGGCAATTGGTTAACGAGAGTATGGTTCAGCCATACAATACAATTTCATGAAGCTATTTAATAGAAGATTTAAAAAAAATCACTTTTTACCAACTGACATGGCAAGATGTCTAAGACATATCGCTAGATGGAAAACAGCATGCTTTTGTGTGGAGAGTATAATACCATTTTTTGTAAAATAATAAGTGAAATATTAATATAGGCCTTGAAAAAATTTTAACTGCTTTTCTCAGCTGTGTGGGATTATGGGGGATTTCTACTTTCTATGCTACATATTATAAAGTTTCAAGATGTTTATGCACGTACATATATATCTATATGTATACGTAATTACTTTTGTAATCAGAAAAAAATGTTTTTATGGCTGGCTCTTCTGAGAGACCTCTTAGGAAAGCGTGGAAGCCTGGTCCAAATCCATCAACTTTACTGTAAAACAAAAACTTAGTTGACATTGGAACAATGATACCACTTAACCAAAAGGTGGACCACACTTGGAAACTCATCTGGTCTCTAGAGTCTATAAGCCATTGTAATAATTGGCCCACAGTGGAGTGTTCTTCCAAGGAGGGGCAAAACTTGAAACTGCAGCCAGTTTTTGAATGACTGCCACAGTTAGGAAAGGACAACTGACAACCAGGGACTCAACCTGAGTAGTGTTAGTCCCATTGGTGACTTGCCAGGAGTAGGGGTGAGGGAGTGTCCATAAAAGACAAAGAGTTTGTGTTTAAATTTTACTCTTTTATTGAGCTAAAATTTGGTGCAACTTCTCTAGCTTAGTTTGGTGCAATTTCTCTAGCGGATCCCCATTTTGTAGAATGTATAGCTTATATTAAAGGGACTCTTAATAAAATGAAGGTAAAATTGCAAATATAAAATTAGGCACAAGATTTTGGAAGAGGACCCTAAAAAGGAGAAGCCCTTAAGCTAAGCTTTATTAGCTTCTCAGTGAATTCTTGCTGCTCTGACCCAAACCCCCCACCTTTTTTTTTTGTTTTTTTTTGAAACAATCTCACTCTGTCAACCAGGCTGGAGTGCAGTGACAGGATCACAGCTCACTGCAGCCTCAACCTCTGAGCCCAAGTAATCCTTCCCCCTCAGCCTTCCCAAGTAGCTGGGACTACAGGCACACAGTGCCATGCCTGGGTAATTCTTAAATTTGTTGTAGAAATGGGTCTCCCTGTGTTGTCCAGGCTGGTCTCGAATTCCTGATCTTAAGAGATCCTCCCTGCCTCAGCATCCCCAAGTGGGATTATAGGCATGAGCCACTGCACCTGGCCTGACCAAGGAAACACAGGGCAGTAACAGGTACTCTTCCTTTTCTTGAAGAATTATTGTACCAAAACAGTTTCCATACCATTTGTAGTGAAGGCTAGAGGCACCCTGACACATCCCAAAGCAGCCTTGGAAGACTGTGATCTATGTTCTTTTGGGGATATTTGAGTTTCTATGGATGGAAATGCTCTGGAGAAGCTCTATTTGTTGACAGTGGCAGACACCCAGTCCTTGATGTTCATAAAACTATGGCAGGCAGAGTTGGGAAGGATATATTAGGTCATCAATCTAGATTCAGGTCCAAGGCAGAATGGCTCACCACTATAGTCATTCCAAGTCATTGCCCAGGCAGCTTTGAAGTATCTTGAGGGCCTAACTCTTAGAAGGCTATTTTTCTCCTCAGGTTCCTGGGCAACTGTTGGGGTGTGTGATTTTTTTCTTTTTTAAAAAGACATGTTAGAGTTGGACCCATAGAACTACTTAATTATATCCACTCACCTAGATTTCGACAGTGGTTTCCGCATGAAGAATACAGTTAATCTAGAGATGCCCTTGTGCTGCTAGCATAAAGCTGTCATCAAAGAACAAATCACTGATTTTCTTTGGTTCCTTAGATTTCAACTTTTGTGTTGAGTTTTGTTTTAGCTTTAAGGAAACAGCAAACTTGCTGGGCTTCTCCTTAGCCAGCATGATCAAGAATGAGTAAGATTTAAAAGCTGCTTTTTGTTAATGAAAAGGAGGTAGCTTCCTCGCCTTTCCTATAAACATTTACTTTGAGTCTGTTTACTCCTGTCATTGGTAAACCTCATTTGTTCCCAAGTTTTATTTTAGGCTATTATAGGGGAAAAAAAAAAAAAAAAGAAAAACCGAAAGAATCCTAAAACTAAGCTTTCATTTTTTTCATGTTTTCTTTTAACTAGAATGACCCTAATCTTCCAAAAGATTTTAGTGGCTACTGTTGTGTAGCAAAGAGGGAGACTATTATAGGAAAAAAAAAAAAAAAAAAGAAAAACCGAAAGAATCCTAAAACTAAGCTTTCATTTTTTTCATGTTTTCTTTTAACTAGAATGACCCTAATCTTCCAAAAGATTTTAGTGGCTACTGTTGTGTAGCAAAGAGGGAGATTGTTCTAGACTATAAGGAAGTAGACTTGAATTAATACAGTTGCTTGAACCATGGATGCTATGTCTTTAGTGAAATCGTTTATGCTCCTTGCATGCATGTGCTTGTGCATGTGTGTGACGTGGTATGGTTTTCTTGCTTGTTCATGAAAATATTAAAAACAATCCCCCTTTTGATAAGTAATGCTACTAGCAAATACAGAAGTGCTAAAGAATAATATAATATTTGAATATTTGCATTAGAAAGCCTATTGTTATTTTAAAGCAAGACAAGTGGGTGTTAGTTTATTGATGCCAGTGACATCAGCATTAGTAATGGTCTCTTTTAGCAAAAAGCAATCCTCAAATGTCTTTTTCTTTTTGTAAGACTTCTGAAAGATGGGCTCCCAGTTAATCAACTATCAAGGAGCTCACTGTAAATGTTATCTGAGTTAAACTTATCTGAATTTGATTAGATTAAAAAGTTGACTGAGAATTCATCCAAAATGTGCTCATCAAAAAACAAAGGTATTTGAAAGTGCAGGAAAAGAAACAGGATTATGGGCAACAAAATTAATTTGAAACCTCTTAAACCTGGAAAAATCATTAAAGATAGAAATGCTGAATGTAAAAGCATTTTATTTTTATTTTCACAATAATTAATATAATATGGCTATCCCTGGGGTTTTCTGTGACATGCTCCTTTCAGAAAAGTGCTTTTCCACACTAACAATAAAAATTATCCAAAGGTACAAAATTAACCAGAGGTACAGTATCATAGAAAATCACCTTATTTCTCCACCCAAAGCGTTCAATTTGCCAAAAGATTTTTTGGTATAATTTGTGGATGTAGTTAAATGCAATCTCATAAAAAATTTAAAGTATTTTAATTGTGCATTAACCAAATTCTGTTTAGGAAAAATAATAAAATTACTTGAATTTAGAGCTATTCAGAAAATTATAGAGTGCACAATGAAAAGCTAATACTGCTAATCACCTCAGTATGTGGGCTATACCAAATTCCTTACTGGCAAATAAATTGTAAGCTCTTAAATATATGGATATCTGTCCTGAGTCACATGCTTTAGATAAGGGTTGGGCTTAATATAAGTGTTTGTAGCACAAATAAATGTGATTGAATTCAGCGAGGTCTTAAATTGTTCACTGTTTGGTATATATTTTCCTGATTGTCTTTCTTAGTTATGCCTCATTTAAATAGTAACTGACCAAGTGATAGCAACTGTATGTATTTAAAACACTCTCTGTGCAGACGAGCACTTTGGGACGTTCTCCAAAAATTGACACATATATATATTGGATAGGAATTTGATTTAAAAAGGAAATTAATTTTCTCATATAATATGTAATATTTAAAAATCCAGTGGTAGGATAGATCCAGTTTCTTGAACAATGTTGACAGAAATGTCTTTCTTTAAATCTAAACTTTACTACTTTCTGTGTTGTTTTCATTCTTAGGCATATATAATGCAAAGATGGAACCACTCAGCAACCCCAGGGAAAAGGAGAGTGTTTGTTTTACGATAGAAGCTGACTTCCCATTCCCTAGCTTGTATCACACGCCCATCCCTGAACATACACTAGTGCTGCAGTGCTGAGCTTGTATATTATTAATAGTTTCTTGTGGCTCCCATAACAAATTACCAAAAAGTGGTGGCTTAAAACAACAGAAATTTATTGTCCCACATTTATGGAGGCCACCACCGCTAAGTCAAGGAGTCAGCAGGACCGTGCTACCTCTGGAAGCTCTGGGGGGAGGTTCTGTTTCTTTCTCATCAAGCTCTCATCAAGTGCCTCCAAGTATTCCTTGGTCCTCAGCCATGTCACTCCAATCTCTGCCTCTGTGGTCACATTGCTTCCTGATCTTTTCTTTATGTCTCCTTGGTGTGTCTGTGTCAAATTGCTTCTGCCTTTATCCTATAAGGGCACACACGATTATATTAAGAGCCCAAATGGATAATCCAGGAGGATTTCATCTCAAGATCCTTAACCTACTACAGCTGCAAAGGCCTTTTTACAAATAAGGTCACATTCACAAGTTCCACAGGTTAGGATTTGCATATATTTTTCTAGGGACCACCATTCAAGCCACTACAACTGCCAAATGTTTAACAATCTTTTTGGCAAGAAAGGGTATACCCTGATCTTGTAGCAGTTCTGTAGTGTAAATACTGCTACCATGGCCAATTTCAAGCTATCAAGGGAAGACAAAGAACATGGAATTGGGAGGAGATGTATAGCCGCACACCATTATCCAGTATTTCCACTATCACATCCAATAGATGTAAGTAACCTCAGGAGCATAAACAATTGTAAAATGCAGTCAAATGATTAGGAAGTGATAAGGTTGATGTATCATTACCTTCATTTTTAACATAATTTAATTATAAGGTTATGTGCTTTAAATTTTAATAGTGATTGTTTAACAACTGGCACATGGAATTTCTGAACATTTACCAGTTGGTTTGGACAACTTTGTATGAGTTGGCTCCAACAGACGACTGGATAAAGTATGCTGACTGATGAGGCCTGAGTCATAGAGCCTAGGACATAAGGTCAGCAATAGCCAAACCACAGGAACTGGAAATAGGGTGTGTGGTTTCTTTTAGAGAAAATTGAGGTGTTATTACCTAAAGAATGGGGAAGTAATATTAGGAAGACAGAAACAACAAATCCACCTCAGCGTCATTAATTAAATATATTTTAATGATTTCAGGCTAAGGAAAAAATTTCAGTAAAGTTTAAAAGAATTATCAGTGAGTACTGTGGGTATGCATGTACCTGCAAATCAGACTCTCTCCTTCTACAGAAAAAACACAATTTTTCACATTTCCATTTTGGTTAGCTCATAAAATCTGTGTTTTTTAAAACTGTACATATTGGCCGGGCGCGGTGGCTCAAGCCTGTAATCCCAGCACTTTGGGAGGCCGAGGCGGGTGGATCACGAGGTCAAGAGATCGAGACCATCCTGGTCAACATGGTGAAACCCCGT
>NW_016107848.1:811643-831795 GCF_001604975.1 Cebus imitator | reverse complement strand
TTTTACATTCTTAGCAGTCTTATTTATGTATTTATGTATAATCCACATTTTATAGAAATATAAATTTATTTTTATATAGTATATATTTATTTACAGTATATTTATAGTATATATATATATATAATATATAATTCACACATTGTACAATTCATCCATTTAAAGGGCAGAACGCAGTGGTTTTTAATACAATCACAAAGTTATGCAACCATCACTACAATCAATTTTAGAACATTTTCATCAACCTGAAAAGAAACTGCACCACTTTGCTGTCATCCTCCAGGCTCCCCAAACTCTCTCAGAACTCTAGCCAACCATTAGTCTAGTTTCTGTCCCCACAGGATTGCCTATTCTAGGAATTTCATGTAAGTAGAATGATACAATGCGTATTCCTTTGTGACAGGCTTCTCTTACTTAGCATGATATTTTCAGGTCCATCCTTGTTAATGCATGTATTAATATTTCATTTCTTTCATCACCAAATAGTGTTCCATTACATGTATATCCCACATTAAGTTCATCCATTCATTAGTTGACGGACATTTGGATTGCTTTCCCTCTATGGCTATTATGAAAAGGCTGCTATGAACATCATTTACAAGTTTTTATGTGGACGTAAGTTTCCATTTCTCTTAAACCAATGGTCTTTAAGGCAAAATTTTTAGCAAGTGTTCTTATTTTCCACATGATTAAGGAAACTGTTATTTAGTACTCAGAAATGTCTCATGTAGAATTCCAAACTTCTTAAATATTGGGTCACCACCCCCAACTCTGCTATTCCTTGGTAGGGAGGAGGAGGGTGCTGTCTGTCAGGAAAAAGTAGGAGCTGACCTGGGGCTCACGGATCACTGCGCAGGGCTGACTGAAATCCCTTTGCAGCACCTGGGGCCAGGTCTGGCCCACAACTGGCTCACAATAATCAGCCCCATCACAATGTTCCTTCGGGGAGACTCCATATGTAAAGTATCAGAATAAGAAAAATAAAACCTGACCTGGAAATCAGAGTCATGGGGTTTGGGAAACTTGCAGGGAAGAAGAGGAAAAAAAATAGCTTTCCTGATAGAAGCCAGTGAAGTTAGTTTTCTCCCTTGTGTGACTTGGAGGAGTTCTTTGGTGTGTCCTGCAGACCTGCAATGAAAAAGAAGGCCCTATATTAATTTATATAGCGACTCTTTTCCAAGAAATTCAGAGCATTTCAAACAGTCTTTCACTCATTCCCCTGAGGGAGTTTGCATAGTGTGCATAAGAAATTACTTCTTTTTAAAATTTACACTCTTCAGTTAGCCAGTACTGAGCAGAAATAGAACTAGAAAAGCAGACCTCCTGACCAGACATTCCGCTATAACATTTTCAGGGAACTTCTATAAATCAGAGCATATCCTTAAAAACAGGATCTCCTCATAATAGCCCCATGACCACTCACTGGTGACTGACATTCCTTTCAGCAAGAGCAAAAGTTTCCTTTCCAAATTAGAATCAACTGGTATGGCTTGCGCTATAAAACTGAAGTGTATTGTTACTCATAATTAAGTGCTCAGGATCACCCAGACCCCTCAGACAAACCAGGCAGTTTTGCTCTCCAGCTCCACCCTCCTAACTTACCCCAGCTGAGGACCCCTTACTAATCTTGAAACTGGCTCAGTGCGAAAGAGGAGTCCTGCTGGTAAATGCCAGGCAAAACCTGGAGACAAAATCAGTCCTGCCCTCACTGCCGTTTCTTGCTGTGTCTCAGTGCTGTTTTTCCGCAGGGCAGTGCTGGCCATCCTGGGTAGCATCCTCAGCTCCAGCTTCCCAAAGCCCACCAGCGTCAGCCACATGCAGGGCTAAACTCAGCCCTCAACCCCAAAGACTAGTTCCTCATGTAGGGCCTTTTCTCAAGATATTCTTATTGTGACATCCTCAGTATCCATCCCTGGGGAAAGAAAATCTTGGTCAGAGCCTCACTAGTAGCTCGTGCGGAATCTCAGGAAGTAACAACCTGGGAAGTCTCTGTGCTTTCTTTTCCCACTTCAAGAAAACCTCTGGGATCCATGAGTTCCCTCCTAGTGATTACCAGAGAATGGGAAGTTTTAATCCAGTTAGTGACAAAAAGTTCATATTAGTGTCTCATGCCTCAGGCATATTTTGTTTGGGCCCCCATAATCTTAACATGCACCTTATTTAAAATGTGTACCAGTTGTCAGCCGGGACTGGCTACGCAGTTTGTGAGGGAGCAGTGCAATGGAAAAATGCAGGCCCCTTGTTGAAATTTTAAGAATTACAAGCAGGGCATGTAAGCCAACATGGGGCACTTTTAAGTATGGGATCCTGTGTGACTGCATAGGTCACACACTCGGGAAGCCAGCCCTGCTGCTGATATTTAAGAAGCACAAAATTCTTAAACTAGAGAAATCTGGCAACCCCGGGTCTGCATCTGCAAATGGCAGTACGTAATGGGTTGGTGTGGAGTATTATCTTGTATTGGTTTGCTGTGCCTGCCATTACAAAATCCTGCAGATTGGGTGGCTTAAACACAGAAATTTATTTTCTCACAATTCGAGGGGCTCAAGTCTGAGATCAAGTTGTCAGCAGGGTTGGTTTCTTCTGAGGCCTCTTTCTTTGTAGATGGCCACTTTCTCCCTGAGTCTTCACATGGTCTTCCCTCTATATGTGTCTGTATCCTAACCACTTCTTATAAGGGCTCCACCAGTCATATTGGATTAGGGCCCACTTCATTATACCTTAAGTAGCCCCTTAAAGGCCCTGTTTCCAAATACAGTCACCTTCTGAGGTACCGGGGTGACTTTGGAGTGGCACAGTTCACCCTGTAACACAGCTGTTCCCTTTAGGGAGGGATGCAGTGCTCCAAGTAACTGTGCTCGCTCCAACTCAATGCATGCTCACACACACACACTGTGTCCTGTCCCTGAGGCAGGGCTCAGTTGCTATAGGTCATCTCATCTGTGCTGCTGTTCTTCCTCTGGTTCAATTATCTCATTTAGAGAGACCCGCTTCCCCCTGTCCTGCAGCACAGGGAAGAGTGACAGTGTTCACAACAGGACAAGGGCTACACACTCTCTCCACAGCTGAAAAGCTAAGGTTGCTGTTCAAGTGATCCAGGACAATAATCCATTTCTTAAAACACACACACACACACACACACACACACACACACACACACACGCAATATACCCATTGCATAGAGATAACCATTGAAATGCAATGCTGAAGGAAGAAACTGCCATGAGGCATAACTGACTGCTCACCTCAGAAACTAGACTTAGAGATTTTAGGAGACAAAAACCCTCAGCGACTACATAATTATTCCCCAGGGCTGATCCCACTTAAAAAAATCACCTGACTGTACAAGGGATGGCCTTAAATTTCAATGGAAACCCAACCATGTCGCCCATTAGAGATAACGTACTCTCAAATTGGCTTTTGTACCTATTTGTAGAAAATGTTAGCCAGATTATAGCTGAAAACTCTGCTAATTCTGGGGAAGATTTTGGTCTTGTGCCTGGAACTATTGAAGCATATATTCACACCTACTACATGTAACACTTAGTAGCAGAATTTCCAGCACAATACTTTAGTACTTTATTTTTAAAGGAAACAGAGCAGAGACTGAAGCCCTGCTCACTCTGCAGCTTTCTTGCGGGAGGCTCCACAAAAGGTGGTGGTGAGGGGGGTTCTGTGCTGAAAAGAGGTGTATTTTGATTTTTAAAAGGAAAGGAACACTAACATCTTTGCTCACAGTTAGGGCACTTGTGATGCTTAAACATAACATTTGCACCTGCATGTGGATTGAAAAAATCGTGTCAAATTTGCAAGGCTCTGAGAAAATAGGGTGCAGCGTATTGGTGATCTAATAAATCCCAATCAACATTAGAGTTTGGCAAAGAACTTACAGACATCTTACTGTAACTCCTTTGGTTTTTAGACAAGGAAGGGGAGGTTGGAAATTTTAACTGATTTGCCCCCGACCAGCACTCCACCTACAACGCAGGTCTTTTCTTTCAGGTCAGCTACCTCCCACCGCACCAGGCTACTTCTAAGCAGGCATTGTCTGTCTGCCTCGAATTGCACTCAAAAAAAGACAAAACGCCTCTCGTTCTCCACTAGAGTCTCTATTTTGATTCTAGAGTTGAGAAAGCAATGGGTATTTCAACTTCAACTCCCTTAGCAAACGGAAGAAAAGGCATCTGACCCGTAGACTCTTTCAGCTGGTCCCGGGGTCTCGCCGCCTGCGGGTCTCCACGGCAGCTCGCTGGCATCGGCGGCCAATCAGACACCAGGGGGCGCAGCAGCCTTTGTCCTGACAGGCATTGAAGACAAGCCTGACTGGGCCGTCAAGAAAAATCTGACTTCCCTCCTTTCAGTTTCTCTCATTGGAACCAGCCCACTCCCCACCCCTCTTCAACTCCTTAAAGCCGCCTTCTGTTTCCTCCTCATGCTCAGATTCTCAGGGTGCAGGGATGCACTGGTTCAGAGACCCCTCTCTGGGGAGGAGACCCTAGCACTGGCCTACCATTTGTTCTCACTTGCAGGCCTCTGAATTCAGGATGTTTTCAGCCATTCTTCCTGAGTGAAGGACACCATAGAATAGGAACAGCTTTGAGGAAGAACTGGTGCATCCATCCTCTAATATCCCTCCCCTTTCCACGCACAAAAACAATCACAAACAAATTAAATAACATGTTCTGGGAAGCTGACACGGCCAGGACCTATCCCTCACCACCCTGTGTCTGTCCCTACAGTCTAAGGACTGCCTTTGGTAGTGGCTACCTACCCAAAGGGACAGGCTTCAGTGCCTTCACTGCACCTCTGTCATTCTCACCAACCCACGGTGCATCCCAAGCAGGATACCTGCCTCCTTGTGACCTCACCAGCTTGGCTCTGTGTGCCCTCCAGCAGAAAGAAATCCACTTCACACTTGCCAAAGTCTCCTGATTCCAAAGATTCAGTAATAAATGAGCATCCTCTTCTACTTTAAGACACACTCCTCACCCTGCCCCTAGAGACACAAACTCACATAATGCAGACCCTCAGATGTCAAAAACGTACCATTTTGCAAAGACTCCCAGAACTCCTCTGTTCCATGCTGAAAGGCTACAGGGTCCTTCCTATGCAGGCCTTTGAAAAGCAGCTATATATTTACATAGAGAGATTCCAAGTTTACACAGTCCTTTCCCGGTCTGTCACTGGAGCCTCTCAACCCTGAGAGATACGCAGTGAAATCTAAAGCGTAGAGGCTTGCCTCAGGACCAGTCCTAGTACAACGTAGAAACAGCACTGGGGGCCTGGGTGACAGAGTATGGAAAGAGTTGCTTGTCCAGTTGTACCAAGGCCTAAAAGAAAAGCAGCCACCAAAGAAGATCATCAGATTACATGCACAGAAGGAGGCTGTGGTCTCAGGAGCCAGGCAGGGGCAGGAGGAACAGTGGAAAAGAAGGGGTGATATCAACTCTGACCTGACTCTTCTTTTTACCTGTGGCCTCAGTCACTGCTTTGTTTCCACGTGCATCTTAGCTAATGTAGAGTACTGGGAAGTGCTGAGCCTGGAGACAGGTAGCCATGGGTTGTTATCTTGATGGTGAACCTCCCAACTCCACAGTCATAAAATAATGATAACATCTATTAGACATATAGCACACCAGCACAGAAATGAAAAATGTAAGTGGAATTCCAGGAGACGGAGCAGTGTAGGAGACTTTTACTTTCGTTTTATGCTGTTTTGTATTATTTGAAGTATCTTGATTACACATGTATTCCTCTTATAATTTTATTTTTAAAATTTTACTGGGGCTAATGACACTCTTTAGCGTTGCTGCAAAGATGACTTATGTAACATATTTGGATGGTGCGTGGTCTGGCACACAGTTGATGCTCACTAAACAGTAGTTTATTGTTAGCAATATACCTCCCTCAGAACTGCAGGCAAACGGGACCTCAAATTAAGAGGCCCAGGGTCTGCTGCACACTCTGCTCTCGGATCCATGCATGCCCTTTAGTAAGTCAAGTCCCTTGGACTCTCTATGTCAACATAGTAGCTGCTCTTCAAAGGCCTGCATAGGAAGGACCCTGTGCCTCAGTTTTTGTTTGTTTGTTTGGTTGGTTGGTTGGTTTTTTACCTATAAAGCAATGAGACACAAGCCAGTTGATTTGGAAAATGATCAGACAGACAGGACAACATGCTCACCACCCAAAATGCCTGAGACACCTTCTAAAATTCAGTCACAGTCTTTGCAAGAAGAGGCTTCTTAAGTTTGAGTTAATCAGACAGAAACTCTTTCTAGGACACGTTGCCATCTAGGATAGACAGAAAGGGCTGGAGACAACTAAAGAAGTTCTAAAGCAAGCACAGAAATTAAATCAGGAAACAAATAATGTGTGAACACCGTGTAAGGCCATCAGCTTAGGGTGGGAGGTGGGAAAAGAAGGTTTGAGCTGTTCCTTGAGTGCAGTTGGCACCATGATCATTTCCTGACAGGAGAGATGCCCTTGGTAGGCAGAAGGGGTGTGATTCAAGGTCCAGGCACCCGTGGCCCAGACAGAGCCAGCCCTAGCCCAGTTTCCTAGGATGAGAATTCTGTATGGGGCACAGGGCTGGCACAGTTGAGACCAGGCCTCCCTAGGCAGATCCAGGAGCAGAGCTGCCCTTTGGACAAATTACTTTCAGCAAAGTCAGAAGGAACCCACTGCCCGCAAGAATTGAGCTAAAGCACCTCTGAAGTTTCTTACAGCATGAACTTTATCTTAACAATAACCAAAAAAAGTGGGGAGACTGGGCCATAGGAGGTGCAGATACCCAGGCCTGATCCCCTCCCTGCTTATCAGCTGGTCTGGAGATACCTATTTTTTATGCACTCCAACTCCTGAAAACCAACTAAAGATTTGTCCCTGGAACACACAGCTGATTCATTTCCCACCCTACTCAGAAAGGGAGATTTTCCTCCAAGTCTCCTTTGCCAAAGCCTGGCCTTTGGGGGACGGGAGGCAGGTAGTCTAGTGGGTAGGAAGGTTGTGACTTTCCTTTTGCCCCGTGATCTCCTTCCTATTTAAAGCAGCACCGCCTGTCGTAACAGCTTCGTGCCAATATTTGCAGGCAGGAAGATTTTCTGACATTGTAAGGGGGTTGGGGTTGTTGGAAGCAGATGGGAGGCCCTTTCCCAAGGCTATCGGCAGAGCAGAAATTGGTTACACCCGCACTCGGGAGGAATCCCTAGCCCCCACTCTCACGGTCAGCGCCCATAAGGTATCTGTGTTTACATTTTGAAAGCGAAGGGGAATTTTTTGTATCTCGGAATTATCTGGCAGCGCCTGTTCTTACACAGTTACATCTCCGCTAAAGCCCCTGTTGTCACTCCCTAAAGAGGAGGTCGTGCTCTCAGTTCTTGAGAGATCTGGAATAACGGTATCAGAGTATGCCGACACCTGGAGGACCCCTCCTTCCCCCATACCCCAGGTCTTTTGCCCTAAGCAGGTAGAGGAGTTGGGGGTAGGGGTGGCAATTTGCAGTGAGGCACGGGCAGGTAACAACAACTCTGCCCGATCTCCAGGGGCAAAACCAAACTAAAAATAGATCCAACCATTATATTTTAACAAAATCTGCATTCTGTGAAAGTCTGTTTTTTCTTAGAGAAATGCCCTTTGTTGTACATTATGCGTCACTTTCGTAGGCAGCCCCGAATACCTGGCCACTTGTTAAAATGCCTCTGTGCTTGCTTTTCCGTGTGGGTCTTTTCTGTGCGCGTTTATATCTCTAATAAGCAGCATTGTTTATTATCCTTGGGTCGGGGCCCCTGAGACTGAACCGAAATAATACAGAAGCGCCAAGGCTGAGCACTGGAAAATACTCCAGGTTTCCCAGGCCCAGGAGGGTCCCTGGGGCCGCCAAACGACCCGCTTGGGGAGAGCCCACCCATGCTTGCAAGCCTAGTAAAGGGCAAGTTTGCACGAGTTTTTCCAGGCGGGGAGAGGTCCTGGGCAAGCCAAAGTTCAGATGAGTGGGCATAGGAAAGGGGCACAGAGGGAAGGGCAATGCCACTGAGGACCGGGAATAGGAGTGTGACTTAAGGGCCGAATAGGCTAAGGTTGCCAGGATGATTTTTTTAAGGGCGGGGGACTGCCGCGCGGGAAGCGTTCTGAGCCGTCTTTTAGCTCGAAGTATCAACTCTCATCCCTATGCAAGAAATTCTCACGAATAAATTCTTTTTTCCGCGTAGCCCGTCAGTCCTCGCTGTTAAAACGAGTATCCTAAAGAAGATGAGGCTTACTTTTCTCCTTCTCTGTAGTTACCTAATATTTGCCCACATTTCGTTTTCAGCCGGGTGCTTTGTGGCCATGGGGGATGTGAGCGCATGCCCCAAGAAATAAAGTGCCGCTGTTCACAGCCACAGAGCAAGTCTTTCCGTCCCTTTGGATCTCAAGCGAGTGTCCCGCAGCGGGGCTCTCCAAAATTTCGCTGCTCCCCAAACGGAGTGGGGTTCGCTATCAAAAAGCAGAAACCCGCATGGGAAACACAACGCGGAGTGCCTTGGCGTCTCCGGGAAAATTTTCCGGTTGAACCCAGTCTACGCCTTCACACACCCTAAACTGAATGTCGGGCAGGCTCCGTTGCAGAGTTTGCCCTAAAAAAGGTTGTTAAATACTTGCCAGGTTCAGGCTGTGCGCTTCTCAAAGGAGACTTCCAGCCCCGGGGCCCTGCCTGAACTGTCCTTCCCACAGGTTCGTTTGCAAGACCAAACCCCCACCCTCCTAGCTTCCAAAAATTCTCCCAACAGGCTACAAAGACTGCTCAAATAGTCCTCACTAGCTTCGCTCCCTCCTTCAGTTAGATTGTTTTAAAATACAGAGATCTGTTTGCTCGCAAGAGCAGAGTGATTTCCCTCAAGCGACTCGTGTGAGAGCTTTAGGCAGCTCCTGGGTTGCAGCGAGTCCAAGCGTCGGTGGAGTTTTCCGAATTTCAGGAAGTAGTAAAGTGAATTTTGGTGCAGGGAAAAGTGCCGGGTGTTGGAGCGCAAGGTGGGGGCGGGAGCCCAGGAAGCCGCGAGGAGGCTTTTTGTTTTTTAATGTTAGACACGCATGAAGGCGCAAGCTTCGTGGTTTCCGAACTTAGAGAGTCGTGCCTAGTTTGGGCCCATCCCTGCAGCCAGGGGCCCCGCACAGAGCCCGGGAGGCTGTTTTCAGTTCTCGAAGAGCGAGCAGAGGCGCAGGAGCAGCTCTCTGGGCTCTGCCACAGGCAGCTGACTTCGTCCGTTGCTCCCGGCTCTTCCGCCCTCTCCCTTCTCGTGCCACCCCCGGAGCCATCCCACAGCTGCCAGTATTGCGCCGGGGAAGAAGGGCTCTAGGCGGCAGAATCCCCCAACAGGTAGTTTCACCCGTTGGCTGGCCTGGCTTGGCTTAAATATCAAAGGCTGGGCTGCCTGTGCCGTGCTAAACTGGAGCCGAGGCACTGACACCTAAAGAGTCGTGGAACGAAAGCCGCGTTCTGGGAGTCACTTTAAATAACCTTGTTTTCTCTCCACTCCAACTGCTCCCGAAATAGCGTGAGCCCTGCCGTTTGGAACAGCGCTCAGCGAGCCTAAATAAGCTGCTTCAGGCTGTAAACTCACAGCCAATTTGGGGTCTTTTTTTTTTCACCCCCAGTAGTTACTACAGAGCCCAACTCGGCTTTAGAACCATAGGTATTTATTTGGGAATTGGAAAATTCCCCTCAAAGCAAAAGAGGAAAAGAGTGCGCTGCATTTGGACGACATAATTGAATTATGTCTTCCCTTGGCGCGTAGTGAGGAAAAGCGGAATGCCAGTAGGTGTGTAGAATGGGCCGCAGCGGCCTCGCGCCCCAGCGGGTGCACCACGTTTCCTTCCCAGTGTGCAGGGAGAAGTTGGGTTGGGCCACTTCGTTCCGCCCCCTGCATAAATGACCAGGTTAGGGCATCGCAAAAACCTAGTCCTGTCTGCTCTGTCTGGTCGCTCGCTGGAACATCCCCACCGGGGGCCGCGGGCGCACGTGGTGCGTGGAGAAACGGCTTGCGACGCGAAACTACTCGCGTTGCTTCAAACTGGCGCGCGCTGGCCCTTGCTGGGTGGGGGGGGGGGGTACCGGGCCCCTCGGCAGGCAGACCTAATCCCGCCTTGGCAGACAAGACTTTCTCGCTACCGCTCTGAGCCGTCACCGGGTAGTGCTTACCGCACGGACAAAACCCGCCAAACTCCTGGCCCTGCCTTGTCTGTTTCCTAAAGAAATGTCTTTTACACTCCACACAGTCACACGACCCCGCAAGGACTCTGGGGCGGTGGGCAGACCTGACGGAAGAGACTTGGATCTCTAACCGCCTGGGAACCTGGGCCACCCTCTCCGATTCCCCTCTCCCAGTCGCACCCAGCTCGCTCCCTCCACACCCACCCCAGCACTGTTAGCTTGCCCTGCGCCTCTGCCACTAACTGCGCTACCTAAACTTTCCAAAGTAAAGTTTTCTCGCGTGTTGCCAGCTCAAGTTCGCCCCAGCTGGCGCTGGCAGGAGGAGAAAGGAGTCCCTCTTCCCCTCCACCTATCCTCCTCTCCCTCCCGTCCTCTCCCTCCCCTAGGAGTCCAAACCTTGAGGGTGGGAGCGCGCGGCAGTGGAGCCCCCGAAGGCACTGACTGTACAGGGGACGGAGTTCGTTTCTCATCCCCCACTCTGTGCCTTGGTCGTTCCCGCCCCCTCCTCCCCCACCTCGCTTTCGGCTGGGAACTGCGGGCTTGTAGTTTACTTTTGTTCAAATTTATTTCTCTTCCTTAAGATTTTTTTAAAAGATCCCACCCTTTCCGAGCCTCGCGCGTCTTCTGCCTTCCAGCTCCTGGTGTGGGGCTCGGGAGACGCACCCTTCGCGCAGGGCGGGTTGTCTCCTGAATGGGGGCCAGGGGCTCCCAGGCCGCGATTTCTCTGGCCTGGTTTCGTCTCCCTAGGAGACCTAGGTCCTGTAGCGAGGCTAATTCGTGCGGGAGCTCGGCCTTCCGTGCCTCTTACCCCCAGCCTCACCCGAAGCTATCGACGGGTTTAGGGGGATGTTTGAGAGACAGCAGTAAACGGGAGACCCTGTTCTGACACCTTCTTGAGTTGTTTACACATACAGGTAATTAGAGACAGAAAAAGCCCCTCCTTCAAGGTTCTATAACTCCTTGCGCATGGCCAGGTGACCATCACAGAAAGCTTCCCAGCTAGTTAATTGTGGCCTATTATGTTTTTATTTTACCTAGGATTAACAAGATTTGAGATTTTGTAGCCAAATTTGCTAACCCGGGGCTTCAACTTTCAAACCAGCAAGCCAACGGGAATGTTTCGGTGAAACTGGATCTTCTGCGCTGCTGGGACGCGTGCGGGTAATAGAAACGAAATCTGTCGCCGATGGTGTGGCGCGGACTGCTGGGCCTGGGGACGCTGGGCGGGCTTTTCTGAATCCCATCGGGGTGGCCTTGAAATCGGACTTGGCCCCGCCAGGGTCGTGGTCTGCACTTAGCCTAGATTTTTCCACATGGCCAGTGAGTTCCTGTGGCAGGTCGCAGACGACACCCATCCTGAGCGACGTTCCCAGGGGCAAGCGGTTTCAGGAGCACCTTTGCCTTTAGCTCAAGGTTAGCGGGGTGTCAGTTACCTCACGTGACTACGGATATGACATCTCTACCCAAAGCAAAGATAGCTACAAATCCTCTCCCCTCAGCTTGAACATCGGGAGACTTATTCTGGCCCCCACCACAAGTCTCTTTCCAGTGCTGGGGCGAACACGTGCCCCACGTGCCCCACGCGTCCCACGTGCCCCACGCGCCTGCGGCGCGCCCTCCTTCCCGCGGCTCACGGGCAGGCCCCCGCTCCGACTGTGCACGCCGGGGACAGGGTCGCGCTTCCTCACCCCACAGGCGAGGCCTCCCACGCGCTAGGCTGGTCCGTGCCCAACTTGGCCCACGTTGCCACCACGGCAGTGTCAGAGAAAGCCCTGCAGATAGGCTCCTCCAAATAGCACCCAAGGAGAAGGAAAACCCTGCCGCGGTGTTCTAGGAACCCCTAAATCATCTTTGAAAGACCGTTTGAAGGGGCGGGGGTGTGAGGGGGAGGATAAAGTTATGGATGTAAGCTGCCTCGCTAAACTCTTTACCTAACCACCTTCATGTTTGAGCAGTTGACACACTGGACTTTTAAGTCCCAAATCTCACTGAGACGGGCCAAAGGAGAAACACCCCCAAACCCGCAGAGCCAGCTGCCCCCCGCTCTCTCCCTAAGTGGCAGCCGCACTTCACTTCGGAGAGCGGAAGCGCGGCTCTGATTTGCCTTTGCTTCGAATATAAAGGATCCTGGTCACAAAGGAGCCCCCACTTCCCTTTCTCTACTCCTCTCTTCTGTACCCTTCGCATAGCCTCAGGCCCTTTGATGGCATTTATTTATTTTTAAGCTCGGGCACCCTAGATTTCACTGGGAGATTTTAATGCAAGAATGGAGAAAGATGGGATTAAGAAAAAGCTGGCTGTGTTCTAGGGCAAGGCTAGAGAGGAATTGAAAATCGAGGGTAGATGGATTTGGGGGTGTTTTAGAATTTCATTTCCCACAAAAATTATCTCCTTTGCACCAGAACCTATTTAAATTATTGAGACAGAAGGAAGCTGGGAGTCACTCACTGCAGGGACAAAAAAGTCAAAGGCTTTGGAGATACCCTTTTCTCCTACCTCTACTCAAATAAATAAAAAGCAGCTCTCCTTTCAGTTTAGTGACTGTACCCTTCAACATGCTCACCTCTGCTGCCAGAGTGTGTTAAAGGCCAGCTCCCCCAGGGAGGCCAAGCTCAGGAGAGTGACCCAAGACAGGCTCCCAGAACCCCTAGAGCTGGGCTTTTTATTCTCTAGGACAGAGCCTGGGAAGGGCCAAAGGCGAAGCTGCAGTGCCTAGGCTGTAGGGGTGTGGGAAGAGTGCCCCAACTACCCCCTTCCTTCAAAGCCCCTCTTCTGCTGGTTATTTAAAGCCTCAAGTTTGTATTTCTAATCTTGATGGCTATGTTGTTCTTTTTTTGAAAGTAGCAATGTAGGTTGGTAGTTCTTTTAGTATGTATGTCCTTCATTTGCTTTTGTTCATAGGATTTTTTTCTCCTTTTTGTCTTTCCTTTCTTCACCCTGCAGTCTTGGCAACCCTGGAGGAGGAGGTTCAGTGGGGAGGATGAAATTGACCCGTTTATTCTCGTTAATCATGCACAAAACAGTATAAACACTGACTCTCAATTATTAATAGGATCCTTCTATTAAAAAAAAAAAAAAACAGTCATTTAGGTAGAGCTGGTTAGGACTGAGAAATCGATAATATTGGTGAACTAGCTAATTCTGTCCCTTTAAGAAAAAATCCATAAAGCTCTTCCATCAGCCCAGTGTCTGGGAAAGAAGCAAACTAACTGCTTGGAACAAAAGAGACAAAGAGGCCAAACAACAAAACAAACAAACAACTCCCCCCCCACCCCAGACAACAATAGACTAGACACAGCAAGTGCAGTTACTGCCCGGCTCCTGTCGACCTGCCAAGTCTCCCGCATTTGGCTGGAGACTTTTTCTCTCACCCCACTCTCACTCCCCCATCGCGCCCCCCCCCCCAGCCCTTTCTGTCTTTCTCTCTGTGTGACTCTCTCTGTGTGTGCCTCTCTTGGGGTCTGGCTATGGATGTGTGTGTCTGTCTCTGCTGTTTTTGCTTTCACTTGATGTCGCTCTCTGTCTCAGGCACCTTAGTGTTCTCTCTCTCTCTCTCTTGCTCTCTCTCTTTCTCTCTCCCTCTCTTTAAAGGTCCTCAGCATATTAGCATACTCTGGCATTTATTTACTTATTTGCTAGGCCATTTCTGTAGCATCTCCTAACTGCCTCCTCAAAACTTTTGTTTCTTCCAGTTGTCACGGTGGCCTATTTTGTATTTTGTTTGCAACACTCTCTGCCAGGAGGATGCTGAAGTCCATTTGCACTTCAGTTTTTAACCATTCTTCATGTTCAGTTCTTTGCTCGCTTTCTATAAGGTTTCTGGCACACTTCCCCCCCACCCCCCTTGTCCCCAAGCAGCCCTTTCTCTGCTTCTTGGCACTGCTTGGGACTCTCATGCATGCCTGCCCTCTTTCTCTTACTCCCTCTCTCTTGAGGCCAGCCCCCTCCTCCCTGTCTCCCAATCCAGCCTTTTTCTCCCTCTTCCCTCCTCCACCAAACTTTAATAAAATACTGTAAACATTTTTGCCTGGGGATGGCTTTTCTTTATAAAGTGAGCCTAAACCTTTGTAAAGTGGGAAGGGAGGAAAGGAAAGAGTGGAGACTGCAGCCAGCAGAGGCTGTGGCATGGAACCAGCATCCCTGCCAACAGCCACATCCCTTTCACACTTTTTTTTTTTTTTAAATAAACCCTTTGTGATAGCTTCTCCTTCTGAAGCATCTGTGTCTGCTACACGGAAAACCTGGCCCTGTCTCTCAACTGGGCAGCAGGGGTGAGGCTGAATGTCCAATAGGGAGGGCAGCTGTGACTTTGGTCACAGCACTCTCACCCCAGCCCATTTCCACATCTTCTTAGAGAAAAGCGAGAAAGTAGGGGGTTATCTGGCAAGGGGGAGAGGTCTTCGATTCCTCCTCAAGAGAAGTATAGCATGGCTACTTGAAAAGAAACTTCGCCAAGGATGGTTGACTTACAGTGAAAGGGGAAATTTCAACTGTCAGAAGATTGTGGGAAAAACAGGACTAAACTGTTGATCTAAGGCAGATCCGAGAATTCCCACAGTCAGGTGGTGTAGGGTTGGCAAAATGGTGGCATCCCCTCGCCACTCGCCCCCCCCCACCATGCTCATTAGGCAACAGAAACAGGACAAACTATTTCGTTGGCCTCACCCCCTTTTCTTTTCCTCCTTTCTTTAATAATATACAGACAAAAACATATGAAAACAACATAAGGGGCAACTCTGAAGGGAGAAAACTCATTTAGTCTGAGAAGAGTATGAAAAACAGAAATCGGAAATGTACCCTCATTGTTTGGTTGCCTGGTGATAAGGGCAGTATGAAGAAGCACTGATGTTATAAAACACACATATGCACATGCATATACACATGTGTATATGTATGCATATTTAGTTGGTAGTGACAACTTGTCAAGAGAGAAAGGGAGGAGTTTTAAAATCAGACACACATGGTTTGAATAAAATTGGCCACTTATTAGTTAGGTGACTGTGGGTAGCCCACTATACCTTCCTCACAGTGGGGTTCCAAAGACGAACTGGCATTGCATATATGAAAAAGCCAGAAGCAATGCCTGGCACGCAGCCCGTGTTCAGTAAATGAGCCTCCTTCCCTCTTTTTCTTCCTTCTTCCCATCTTTCATTTTCCCCTTCTTTTCTTTCTTCCTTCTTTCCTTCCTTCCCCCTCCCTTCCTCCCATCTTCCTTCCTTCCTTCTCATTTCACTGGCTTTTCCCTGATCTTTCTAAAGGTGTAAGCAAAGGGAATTCATGCAAATTGCCCCAATTTTCAGTTCCTAAGGGAAACTTTCTTGCTCCTTGAGTCCCAGTATTGGAACAGTGCAGATCCTACAGTAGACTACTCTTTCTAAGCCAAATACTACCTGAAAGAATTTGTTCTTGGGTGGGATTATTTGTCTACATTATTCTACCCCCTCATCTAGGTTCTTTATTTTCAAACAGTTAATAAGAGAGACGCTTATCTAATATCCAACCATTTATGTGCTTTCACATGTCCAGAGAGCGTTTGCTCTTGGAGACGTATTAAAAATTGCCCCATGGCCAAAAATCTTAAGAAGGGAGAAACAGAAGAGAGTATGTTTCATTGAACCCTGGTCCTGACCCATAACTTTCCAATTGGGAATGCTGTTTTCTTGGTATTTTGACCTTGTCAAAATGATTGATTTTTTTTTTTTTTTCATCTAGAGGTGTCACTCTCTAGCTAAGCAATGTTTCTTGAGTGGGGTTTGGGGCTGAGACATCAGTGCATCTGGAAGCACTCATTGATGGAGATGCCTGTCCTGGCCCAACTGTTGCTGAGGTTCCCTCTGTTTCTTTGTCTTCCCCAGAAGCAGAACCAGGTTGTAACATCAACTGGCAAGACTGTCAGCCATGGATGAGCCCCCAACTTCAATTGGTGGGAGAGTGAACACATAAAAAATGTTCCCACCTCAGACTTCCTTTTTCCATGGGTCTTATTGTCTGTTCTACAGATACCCCATTTCCACATCTCACGGGCTTCCTGTCCTATTTTCCTGTTTTATCAGAGCCTTGGCAACCAGTGAGTGGCACTGACACTGGAGCCTGTGCTGGGAGGTGACCGGTCCCTCACAGACCATTCCCAGCACTTCTGATCCTTCTCTTTGCTTGTCTTGCTACTTCTCGGTTTTCACTGAGGGCCTCTGCTACGAATGACACAGATGTGGAAACCTGTATCATCTTTCTCCCTGCTTAGGCATTCCAATTTCCACGTGGCACCTTTCTGTAAACTACAAAGAGAGCTGTCCATCCTTCCTGGAAGCACCTCTTTTTACTGCAGATTTCAACTCCCATGCATTAGGCCACCAATGGGCACTCCACAACCTGTACGATCAAGCATGGGGACTCTAAATTCCCCAGTTCTGATAGCTGTGAGTGCTGGTGGGCACTTAGTCATTTAGGGATGTTTCCCTCAAATGGAAAAGGCCACAACGTGTGATGCTGGAAGACTAGCAGATTCTGAAGCCTTCCAAAGCCTTGTCTTGCATTCATCTTGGGCTCTTGCCCAGGAAGAAGCTTGAGACTGTGTTTCTTTATTTTGTCTTTGACCTACATTCCCCATCTACTAAGGCTTCTTTGCCATACCCATGGCAGGAAGGTATTTGTTACTGCAATGGGTACAATGAGTATTAATGTATAAATAAGAACCACCGCCGCCATGGCCACTGCCCCCCACACTCTGCCACCTCCAATGCTGGTCAGTCCTCTGTTCTTTCCATGACTTTACTTCTAGTAGGCTAGTTTATCTACTAAGACAGTAACTCATTTCCAGACCACCTGAGAGGTAGCACTACTCTTAAGTTGGCATAACTGCCTAAAGAAGAAAGTTAAGTTTGGAAAAAATGCCAGGCATAAATACCACCACCAGATTAATAGTTTCTACACCACGTCATTCTGAGCTGGCAATGTCATTCGCATCCTGCACAAGGAAAAGGTTTGAAGAGCAGTCTGTTTCCTGTTCGAGAGAAAAGTTTGCTCTGCTTCCTAAGTTACTGCCATTCTGTATGAACCCCTTCTATAGAACAAGAAACCTCTCAATTTAGGAGTCTTTGGAAAAACATTTTATCTTCTGAGGTGGCTCCTAACCCTGACTGCACATCAGAATCATCTGGGGAGTTTTAAAAAGTTACCGGTGCCTGGGTCTCTCCTCAATCCAATTAAATTAGAATTGCTAGGAGTGTGGGGTGGGCATCGGTATTGTTTTTTACAAGTTCCCCTGGGTGATTCAAATGTTTAGCTAGGGTTGAGAACTCTAATTTATAGTTGAAGAGAATAGTGCATCTTGGTGAAAACCCCCCATTCTTTTACTAAGTATGCAATGAACTCCTATTATGGGAGACAGTTTGCTGAAGATAAAAAGATGAAGTTGGTAGGCCCTGGGCTCCTTAAGTTAAAATTTAGTAGGCAAATGCTAATGTGCAGATGTCAGAACAGAACCTCTAGAAGCAAGATTTACTGCCTCTAAATTCTTACAAACAGCATAGGACTGAAAGTTAGAGCCCCAGGTTCCAATTCAGGTTCTGTCCCTAACTAGAAAGGTGAGCTTTGGACAACTCACTTGACCTCTTTGGGCCTCAGTCTGGTCATCTGTATAAAAAAGTGGCTGGACTGAAAATTCCATATATTCCAGCCATACTGTGCATTCCTAAATTCTCAGAAACCCATAAGTGTAGCCAGGCAATTACCAAATACTTTGGAGGATGGCTCTCTAACTGACTCCTGCATGCCACTGACAACCGTCTTTCTGATGTTCTACCAAATCCCTTTCCAAAACCCCAAATATCAGGGTGTTAATTTTTAAATAATCCTGGGGTCCCTTAATTCTCTCCCCTAGTCTCTTACAAATTAGCAGATGAAGAGAATGGAGTAGTGGGAATGTGTATGAGCAGTGGGTAATGACTAACAGAAGTTTATCCAGTTGGATAAATGTCTAGTGGATTGCTGCTGGGGTCAGTGTTAGTTCTGGTCTTAATTAACATCTTCATTAATAGTGTGGGAGAGGGAATAAACAATAGCTAATGATATTTGCAGATGGTAGTAAATTTAGAGGTGTTGCTACTACCAGTGAGAGCAGCAAGAGCCATGGGGATATCAGAGATGTAAACAAGAAGTGATTATAATGATATTTGTTCTGGAAAAGGCAGAATGAAAAGTTTACGGGGAAAATAATGGGAAACTGGGAAATGATAAAAGAATCAACTATTGCCATTCTTTGTAACTTGGGTGTGCATTTAGCAAACGAGGCAGCTGATAGCCTTACAACTTCTGTTGCACACACTGGGATGCTGTCCTGAACAACAATATTAATCATAGCCTCAACAATAACGGTAATAATAGCCAACATTTTTGAGTGCTTACAACAGCTGACCTGGGTTCCAAGTGATTTGAATGGAAGCAATTTTTGTTCCTGAAATGATTCAGTTCTTCTAGGCTTTTTACATTTTGTGACAGGAGACTTGCTACGGATCTGGAATTTCTAGATGTGAGCAAACCTGTGAGTTTTAGGGGAAAGAAGAAGTTTAAAATGGGATGGTCAAGGAAAGTGGAGAACATGGTGTGCCTTCTTTTCCCCGGGCTCCTGAGCAGAATCTTTCCATCTTTTACTTTTCCTATCTCCAACCTGGCTACCATCTTTTCTCTATTTAGGCAATTTCTGGGTTAATATGCTTGGTGACAGTAGATGGAAAACTCTTGCAAATGTTCAGAAAGAAAGGAAAGAATGGAGGGGGAACCAAGAGGGGAAGGAGGGGCAGGAGAGAGGAGGAGAGGGAGATGGATAAACAGATGGATGAAGGAAAAAAGTAAAAAAAAAAAAAAAAAAAAAAAAAAAAAAAAAAAAAAAAAAAAAAAAAAAAAAAAAAAAAAAAAAAACATAGAGAAAGAAAGAATGAGGGGAGAAGGGAAGAAAGGAAAGAAGAAAATGAAAGAAGAGAAAACCTTAATGTATTTTATGTCTACCACAAGTCACACAGTAGCACAAGGTGATGAGCTAGGTATATTTCTCGTGTTTTCTGGTTTAATCTTTGCTGATCTAATTCTCACAATGACTCTCTCTAGTATTCATTATTAGCCTACACTTCTAGTATTCATTATTAGCCTGAACTTCACTTCTGGGAAGTTCAGAGGTTAGGTCACTGGCTATGAACACACAGCTGATAGGTTGCATAGAGATTCAAACTCCAGTTGTTTTACTCCTAAATTCATTTTCTTTCCAACCACGAATATATATTTTCTTTTCTTTCAATTTACCCCTGCCTGGGTTAATGGCAACATACAGCTACTCACAGAGCCAGAAGGTAGAAATATTAGAGGAGAATCTACCCCGAGGAACAGAGGGACAAAAGGAGAGTGGCCAGTACGTGCATTTACTGCCCAGTCTCATGTAATTATATAATTACATTTTGAAATTACAAAAAATAGAATTCACAAACAAGAAAGGTTTCTAGACAATGGAACCCATAATAATATGGATTTGACCTTGAGGGAATTTGGCAGAGAGCATCAGTGTCTGAGGCAAAAGTAAACTGAAAAGAAAACCAATTGAATGTATAACAGCCAAGACTCTTCTTGGGAAATGTGGAGCCCTAGGCCAGATGGATGCCAAAGGTCTTCAAAATGACATCAAAGGAGCTTTAGGAAGTTGGAAACATGTGGCCTGGGCATGTGTCTCCTGCCACCCCAGTGGGGCTCCAAATGCCAGCTCAGTGTTAGAAATTGAGAACTGAAATTTTAAAGTGATGAGATGTGCACTTCTGAGCATACACATAAAATGCCTAATTCAAAGACTGTAGAGCAAACACCAATGTAATAATTACCCCAAGTCAAGAAATACAACATTGCCAAGCCCCTACTCCGTCACCTCCCTCTCCTGAGAGGTAAGCATTATCATGATTTTTCTCCCCATCATTTCCTTGCTTTTACTTT
>NW_016107848.1:807329-811388 GCF_001604975.1 Cebus imitator | reverse complement strand
TGTTGACCAGGATGGTCTCGATGTCTTGACCTCGTGATCCACCCGCCTCGGCCTCCCAAAGTGCTGGGATTACAGGCTTGAGCCACTGCGCCCGGCCTACCTTGCTTTTACTTTTTTATTTTGGTTTCAGCAGTTCTGTATGCCTGATTTTGAACTTTATGTAAATAAAATCATACTGCATGTATCCTTTTTATGACTTGTTTCTTTCTTTCAACCGTGTGTTGTACACAAATAAATACAATGCATTTATCCATTCTGCTGTTGAGGGAACTTTTGGTTGTTTTTCCTCTGGAGCATTTATGATCAATTCTACTGAGAACTTCTTGTATATGTTACCTGCTGCACATGTGTACAAGTCTCCCTAGGGTAGCGGCCAGAAAACTATCAGCTACAAACCAAATAGAACCTGCTAACTGCTCTTGTATGGCTTGAGAGCTACAAATGGTTTTTACATTCTCAAATGGTTAGAAGACCAAAAACAAAGAAGAATAATATCCCATGACATGTAAAAACTCTGTGAAATTCAAATTTCAGTGTCCATAAATAAGGTTTTATGGAAGCACAGCCAGGCTCATTGTTTACATGTTGTCTGTGGCTCCTTTTGTGTAACACTGGCAGAGTTGAGTAGTTGCAAAAGAAATGGTATGACCTGCAAAACCTAGAATCTGAGCATTATGGCTACATAATGCCCAGTTTAAACTGAAATATTCAGCAGTGCCTCTTACTTAAAAAAAAAAAAAAAAAGCAAAAAAAAAAAAAAAAAAAAATCAAATGTTTCAATGTGGTGACTACAGAGCAATAAACCAAGCACAGGAGCCTTCTAAGCCCAGGCTCTGTGCCACTTCTCAGGTCCATGCCCATGAAGCTGGGCCTGCTTAAAATATCTAGTCCTTTACAGAAAAGGCTTACGGATGCCAGCTCTAGAGAATATCTCTAGAAGTGAAATTGTAAGTATCTTAGAAAAAAATGAATTGCTATATGCAAAACACCCAGCAATGCTCACTTGTAAGCATTATCATAAATAGAAGGCTCTCTTCCTTCCTACTTTCCACCTGGGTTTTCCCAGGCCCATGAGGTTAGTCTGTAGAGTCTTTTTCCAAAAGGTCAGATGCTCAGCTGGTGGTCAGTTACCATAGTAGCTGATGACAATTTGGTTAAATTCCACCATAATCCCTCTCCTTTCAGGGCTCATACATTTATAAAAATATATCTTTGAATAAAAATGACTTTTATGCCCAAAGGAATGAAGGAATTAAAATCCACAGGTGCTAATTGCAGCTCCAAGTTGTAATAGTGTCTGTCTGAGCAGATTCAAGGTTTCTTAGAGAAAACTTGTTAAAAACAAAACAAAACACTAGAGGAGTTCATCCAAAGATAATATTGAAGGCACAAATCTGGAAAACTAACACTACCCGGTTTCAAGACTCTTCTTATAATGAGACAATAGTAACTAAGACAGTGTGGAGTTGACAGCAATAAGACAAATAGATCAGTGAAATGGAATAGAGGGACAGAAATAGACCCATATGTATGTGGATAACTAACTTCTGACAAAGGTATAAAGTCAATTCAGTGAGGAAAAAAAGTCTTGTCAATAGATGGTGTTGAAACAATTGGATATCCATGTAAAAATAATGAATTTCCATTCATACCTTGCACTAAATACAAAGTTTAACTCAAAATGGATTATAGATCTCAATATAAAAAATAAAACTATAAAAATTCCAAAAGAAAATGGAGGGGAAAAAATCTTTCGTGATGTTGGATTAAGCAAAATGTCTTAGATATGAAACCAAAAGCCCAATCCACAATTTCGACTTCATCAAACTTTTAAAATTCTGCTCTTCTAAAGAACCTGTTAAAAGACTGAAAAGCAAAACCAAGTGTGAGAGAAAATACTGTGAATCAAACATCTAATAAAGGCTTTGTATTCACAGTATACAAAAAACTCTTTAAAAACTCAGTAAGAAAACAACCCAGCTTCTTCAATGGACAAAAATATTTGAATACATATTTACCAAAGAAGATATAGAAATGGCAAGTAAGCACATAAAAAGATGTTCAACACTATTAGTTATTAAAAATACAAATATTAAGGTGATAATGGGATATACTACATACTTATTAGGATGGCTAAAAATAAAAGGACCTGGCCGGGCGCGGTGGCTCACGCCTGTAATCCCAGCACTTTGGGAGGCCGAGGCGGGTGGATCACGAGGTCAAGAGCTCGAGACCATCCTGGTCAACATGGTGAAACCCCATCTCTACTAAAAATACAAAAATTAGCTGGGCATGGTGGTGCATGCCTGTAATCCCAGCTACTCAGGAGGCTGAGGCAGGAGAATTGCCAGAACCCAGGAGGTGGAGGTTGCGGTGAGCCGAGATCACGCCATTGTACTCCAGCCTGGGTAACAAGAGCGAAACTCCATCTCAAACAACTAAAATAAAATAAAATAAAAAATAAATAAAAATAAAAAAAATTAAAAAAAAATAAAAGGACTTCATCATACTAAGTACTGGTGAGGATGTGGAGGAATGGGAGCTCTCATACATTGCTGGTGGAATTGTGAAGTGATACAGCCACTTTTGGAAAACCATGTTGACATTTTCTTAAAAAGTTAAACATACAGCTGCCATATGCCCAGACAATCCATTGCTAGGTATTTACCCAAGAGAATTGAAAGAATATGTTCCTACAAAGACTTGTACATGAATGTTCATAGCAGCTTTATTTGTAATAGCCAAAAACTGGAAACAACCTAATTGTCCATCAACAGGTGACAGATAAATTGTTATACAATACAAAGGAGCACTACTCAGTAATAAAAAGAAATGAACTATTGTTAAGACGTGGATGAATATCAAAATTATTATGCTGAAAGAAAGAAGTCAGATGAGAAGAGTACATAGTGTTTGATTCCATTTACATAAAATTTTATAAAATGCAAATCAAGCTATAATGATAGAAAGCAGATCAGTGGTTGCAGGGAAGGGAGAGAAGGACAGAGGGATCACCAAGAGGCACATAAAAACTTTTGGAGTTAATGGAAATGTTGCCTATCTTGACTGTGGTAACAGTTTCATGGGTGTATACGGATCTCAAAACTTATCAATTAGTACACTTTAAACATGTGCAGTTTATTGTATGGCAGTTACATCTCAATAAACGTTGTATTTTTTTTTAATATTGCAACATTAAAAGAGTGAAATTGTAAGCCTCAATCTGCAACAGATATAAACTGGCAAAGTGCTCATATGTAGAGTATACAAAGAACTCCCACAAATCAACAAGGAAAACATAGAAGAGTGAAATTAAAAATGGGCAAAATATTTGAACAGACGTTTCAAAGAGGATATCCAAATGGTCAATAAACAGATGAAAAGGAGCTCAACCTCATCAGTCATTTGAAAAATGCAAATTAAAACCACATGGAAATATTACTATATGTTGGAAATAAAAACGAGTATAGAGTCTTGATAAAGATGTGGAACAAAACTGATATACTGATGGTGGGAGTATAAATTACTACATCCACTTTGGAAGTCCATTTGGTATTATCTACTAAAATTTACTGTAGGCATACTTTATAATCCAGAAATTTTACTCATAGGTTTGTACCCCAAAAGAATGCATAGTATGTATACAAGAAAACATGTAGACAATGTTCAAATCTCCATTATTTATATTGGCTGGAGCCAATATATTGGAAACAACCCAAGGTTTGTTGGGTATAGAATAGATAAACTGTTGTAGGCATACAATATAATTCCAAACTGCAATGTGGAAAAAAGCAAAACAAAACACTGTTACTTGCAATAGCAGGGAGGACTCTAACACAAAAGGCTGAACAATATAATTCAGATATAACAGAGTAAATATTGTATGCTTTTTCTTACATAAAGTTCAAAACTAGGCAATACAAGTTTGTATTGTTAGAAATCAGTACAGTGGTGGTCTTTGGGAAGGATGTTAGGGATAGTAATTCGCAGAAATTGGGAGATGGTTTCTGCATTGCCAGTAATTTTTCATTTTTCTTTTCTTTCTTTCTTTCTTTTTTT